>NC_133158.1:158406000-158706800 GCF_040802235.1 Manis javanica
GTGCTATTTTTCACTCTCCCACTGAATACATGTTTAATTTGGGTAAATTACCTATGTTCTCTACTCTCTAGTTTCCTAATGATTATTTGGGATTAGCTGATGGAATGGATTAAAATATTGCTAATACACTTAATCCTTGAACAACATGAGGTCAGTCAAAAATCCACAAGTAACTTTTGATTCTCCCAAAATGTAACTACTAATAGTCTACTGTTGATTGGAAGTTTTACTGATAACAGAAACAGTTATTTAACCTATATTTTTGTATGTTATATGTATTATATACTGTATTCTTAAAATAAAGTAAGCTGGAGGAAAAAGTAGGTTTTTTCAAATTGTCATTAATCTCCAAAAAGTTTTCCAATATATTTATTGAAAAAATCTGTGTGTAAGTACAATATGACCCATATTGTTCAAGGGTCAGCTGAATATCTAATACTAAGTATATAAATATCCATGAACACTGTTTATAATTTTCAAATCCTTTACTTTCTTCAGTGCCAATGTCTTTATATGCTTTGAGTTCAACAGAAGAGCTAAAAGACATGGGCGGGATGTGAGTGAGAGACATCAGTATGAACTTATGTTTAGCATAATGTGTATACAGATGATTAGAGATGCAATCATAAATATGTGTGTACATAAAGGCTAATATATTTACATGTATTTCCTAGTTCTGTCCGTAGAAATGGTTTAGAAGCAGTGACACCTAAAGGCCAGTGAGCACACCCATCACCCAGATCTTGGTTACTAATACTATTCACTAAGAAAAGGGACTAGGACACCTTGGCAAAGTCACTGATTCTAGCTTTGTGAAAGGGATAGTGCAAGTAGGCCTCAAGCACCTTGTAGTAAGACAAAGTAAAGAAGTGTCATGAAACAAAAGGGCATGTGAAAGGACATAGAAACCAACCTGAGAGAGCACCCCATGAACAAAGATGGAAAAATTTAAAAACAAAGTAAGTAATGTAGTATTGGTTTATAACCCAAAGTATAAAATAAATACCCTTGAGTGTATACAGATATAAATAAAAGATCAAAATATTAAGCAGGGAAAAGGAACAAAACTTCATTACAGATTTCCAGATGATCTATGTAGCTAAACCTCCAGTGGGTTGTGTGGAGCTTAATCCTCCTACTCCTTCAAGTGAGCTAGACTTAATGACTTGTTTCCAATGAACAGAGTAAAGAAAGAGAAAAGCAGTAAATTTACATCAGAGAAACTGACAAATGCTACCTTAAACAAGTGATTAAGGTTAAAGGCATCAGTAACTCCATATGACTTATCATGTACTCTTTGATATGATGCAAAAGGCATTTTGTTCTGTTGCATTTTTTTCTTTTAAACTTTAACCCCATTCAAATCATGAGGACCCAAACTGAGGATATTCTGTAAAATTCCTATCAATACTTCTCAAAAAGTATCAAGGTCACCAAAAACAAAGAATGACTGAGAACATTTCATAAACCAGAGGAGACTAAGGAAACATGACAATAAAATGCAGTGTGAAATCCTGGATGGGATCTTGAAAGACATACTTGGAAAAACTGGTGAAATCCAAATCAAGTATGGAATTTAGTTAATAGTAATGTACCAGTATTTGGTTTCTTAGTTTTGGTAAATTTAACTTAGCAATTAGCATTAGGAGAAACTGGATGAAGGGTACATAGGAATTCTTTGTACTGTCTTTTCAACATTTTCAAAATTCTAAAATTATCCCAAAAGAAAACTTCCTTTTAAAAGAGTATATGACAAAACACTTTAAGATTCTTGTTTTAAAAAACATTTCTGAATGGACTATATATATGACTAGTAATTAAAAATCAGTGTCAAGAGATTTTCATTGCCAATTTCTACACAAATATTATCCACCTTCCCTGACATAATTCCCTGATGCAATAATAACTTACAAAGCTTAGAACTTTGGAGAATTAGTGCATTAAAATGAAATAGGTATAATGACATTACAGAGCAATTATCTGTGACTTGTAAAACTGAAAATGTTCTGACACTTTGACCCAGATATGTGACTGTCAGGAGTTTATTCTAGAGAAAATATTTATATGTGTAATAGGAAACACCTGTAATGATGATTTGTTACACAATTTTTAATTATGAAAAAATAAATATCTATCAGTAGGGGAGTCGATAAAATATGTTGAACACCAAAATAAATATAGACAGATCCTAAAAAAGGATTTACCACTCACTATTTTTAGCAATACCTTTATTGGAAATTCAGCTAACTTTATTAATTTTTAAATGCCACACTTAAGTAAAAGCTATTAAAAAATAAAAGTAATAACAGGGGAAGAGATCCTGATGATGAAAGACAATTAATTTTTTAATAGAATTTTAAGTATTAAAAATTTAATTTTGATCTTTAGCTATCAATTAGACAGAAAGATCCTAAGCTTCTTTATTAAAATAATTATATTATTGCACAATTATTTTATTTATGGTAACTCTTAAAACCATACAAAATATGTTTTATTATTTAGTTTTGCCATTAGTAGGTCTTAGAGCCATAGGTGAACTTCCTGACCTATACTGCCTCAGGACCAAGAGGAGATGGCACTGGTTGGACACAAGAGGAACTTTGATTCTAAAACTCTAGGATGCATAATACTACATAAAGCAGGGAGCAGAGAATGATAGATTGTTGTTTATTTCATCACAGGTGATATGGTCCTACTGAAATGATAGTATATGTTTTGACTTTCTTTTTGAGGTAGAGCGGACATGGGACAAGCATCATGATTAGTTTTTCTTGCCTCTGATGAAAAATGCTGAGATACAAACAGTATGTTAAGAATAGGAGAGACTCCATCTTAAGGCTAAGATTCCATTTTAAAGTCAGGGAGTTAGGAGGTAAGATTCCTCACATATTTTATGGTGATTAGTCAACAACCAACCCTATATTAAGGCAGGGCAAGCAGTCCCAAATGATATATTCCCAGGGCTTGGGAATAACCACCTTGGAGAAGAATAGGACTAATAAATTCCTGGTGTTAAATTTATCTTATAGTACAACTAGAGGACTGACCATGGATGGTGACAGCAGAGAGAGACATCATGAGGCCATATGTCAGCCTCCACTCCTCTGGCACCTCTCCTCTGAGGTTGTCCACACTCCCTTTTCTTAAGTGTGTACTTTGCTTTAAATAAAATCTCCTTGCACTCAACTTATTGTGTTTTTTCTCTGAGTTCTTCCAAATCTGTTGGAAGGTTAAGAGACCCTCTTCCATCACTAGTGGCAAATGTCTTTGTTACTTTGCTATTTCATTCAGATTTCTAGTCTTAAGCACAAATTTTCTCTCTCTCCTTGTTTGCTTCAGAAAAGTAGGGCAGGGCTACTGAGACTTCTGATTTGGGGCTTTGCAAGTTCCCATCACCTGGGTGACCCAGATGGGACTGCAGCTGTTTGATTATGTTTTTCAGGAGCCTGCCCAGATAGTCTCCTTTCTTTGTCTTGGAAAGTTCTCAGAACATAATCTCACTCCACCCAGTACTCCATGGCTCCTTCAAATTATGACTGGTAGAGGGTCAGTTCCCACACTGCACAGATTCAAGTAGACACTAGACACCAGGTAGGTGGCCCTGGCCTTAGGAGTTGGTAAGTGATTTGCCCTCTGCCAAGCAGTAGATCAATGAACTTCCCTTTCCTTCTCTGTTCTTCCTTGGTCTCTACTGTCTGCATGTCTGTACAAATAAAGGAATCACTTTTCCTGGCAAATAAAGGACCCCTTTTCCTGACACTGTGCAACTCTGACACTCATTACTACTCTTGCTTTAATGAATTAATTCCTTTACCTACACCCATCTGACCTGTTAGGGAATTCTTTCCTGATCAGAGTCAAGCCCTCCCTTATCCAGGTTGAGATTTTGCCTAGCCATCAGGTGAGACCTCCTAAGAAAGGACTGTCCAGCAACACTTACAACTTGCATTCTTTATATTATTGCTTCTAAATAAATATGTATTTACTACTGGTGCTTCCTGAATTTCTTGATATACCAGACATGATACAGAGAATAAATTGTGATCAGAAAAAGCATTGGAGAAATGGGCACTGGGTGAAATAGGAATATACATGTATAATCCTCTTTCATTAAACACACATACACATGCACATTTTTTATAGGAAGCAGATACATTCTTGGAAACTAGGAATGTATTATTTCATAAATATTTCAATTTAAAAAATTTCAAAATCTAAGAGAATATGATTAGCAGTTATAAAGACTAAAAGCATTTAAGTAACTATCAAAATGAAATTAATTATCTTAAATACAATGGAAAACATATAATTTATAATATATTATTCACTTTTCATTCTGAATTGGAACTGTTATAAGTTCTAAAGTAAACCAAAGATTATGGGTAATTAGTTGTTATACTATTACCTAAATTCATAACTTTTAAGGCAATAACCATTTTTGGCATATTGAAAGTTATCATATTTTTTGTGTGAGATTTACAAAACAAAACTTGTATTTCTATTTTGAAATAACTGCCTGTAGTACAGCTTTCTCAATTTTAGTCTTCCAGTTAGTAAGGGTCTGTATGGAAAAGACTGTCCCAGACTAAGTAAAAATAGTTAATATATGGTGACAAAAATATAAATCATTGTGAAACTTTCTGACAAAAAAAATTACATTGTATAAGTATACAATTGTATTTTCATAGATTTATACTATTTTAAGGAAATATTCTATTCACGTCTTATTTAATTGAAATAACTGAAATAAAAATTAATATTATATGAATGCTTATTTGTAAAATTTAAGTGCACCTGCTTCATATATTTTATTACTATTTTCTTAAATGTTTCAGAGATAATTATGTTGTTTTACCTTTTTGTTCAAAATGCATTTAATTTTACTCACACATTTTCCTTTCCCAGGCATTTATAATTGGGACTCATAAAACCTTCCTGATAATTCATTGTCTTTAAACCCTTGCTTTCTGTTGCTTAAATTTTAAGACAAAAACTAAAACTTCATGAGACTGAATTTCTTTTATCATTCCTCTGGCACCTAAAGCATTTGTTTTATGCTATTTTTGATGATTATATCTGCTGCATTTACTTTTTATTTTAGATTTAAATAAAGGTTTACATCAAATTCCATGGAAAATACCTTTATGCCAAAGTAATATATCTCATGGACCACATAAAGTCTAGATTAAAGATTTTAAAGAACTTACTGGAAAAAAAAATCAATAAATTCAGTTTTGAATTAAATATGAAGCTTTCTAAATTAAATGTCTTCTCACTTTTAATTCTTCTCATTTGCAATTGAGTTGGGACATCACCCTCCCTTTTCCCTCTTCCAGTTATCAAGTGACATCGCATAGCTTGAGGATAGGAGTTACAGAGTTACTTTTTTATACCTTTATTTGAATTGCTGATTTACTCTAGCTGCTCACAAACAACTTGCAAGTCCCCTTTAAATCTCTCTAAACAAATGGTCTCTGTGATTACCCACATGGCTATAAGCTTTATAGATTTATAAGACTGCTCATTTATACACTTTATTTGCTTTTAGGTGTTTTAAATTTCCTGTAAGTCATTAGCATTATGTGTCCCTTTGCTCTTGTCTTATGGAACTGGATGAAGAGATGTGATCAATGGTGTTTTAATAACCTATTAATTATTTACATGATGCAGAAATGAAGCATTTGCTATCTTGCTTTAACTTCTGGTTTAGGTAGTTACTCCTAAGTTAAAGAACTCTTTGAGTTGCTCTGAGATAGCTTATTCCTATTTCAATAGGAAGAAAATCTGATAGTATCTGACAGAACAAAATGCTAAAGGTTCATACTAATGTGTTTTTCATGGTCTTAGTGCTGAAATGACATTAGAGTTAGAGCTACTGATCAAGTAATTTTTGTTCCCACAGGGATAACATGTGATATTCCTGTTATCCATGGTCATATAATTTCCTTGTTACATTTCTTCTCTGAAATGTAGTGGTTCTTTTTTTTTTTTAGTTTACTTATTGCATAAGTTGTTTGGTCTGTCTTGAATTTGGCAGATAACTTTTGATGAGTCAAATAAAATTTTCATATGATAGCACACTGCAGAGGACACTGTTGATATTAAATATAGTTGGCTGAAATTGGCTTATACTGTCACAGGTGGTACGGAAATTAAGGCAGGTAAACCATCTAATGCTGCATTATTGCTTTTGTGGTGGAGGAAAAGTAAGAGTCTCTAGAGCTCCAGCATCCTTCTTCAGGTAAAGAGAAGGAGACATTTTAAAAATGGCATTTCCTTTATAAATAGAAATTACCTTGACAAAAAAGACAAATTCTACTTTATTTTCAGAGATTCTCCTGTGTTAGTAGCCTCTCGAAACTAATTTAGCTCAAAATAGTCCTTATGCCAAACGGGCAAATTCTGGGGTGGCATATTCTCCTCCCCTTCATTTGGAGGAAAGTACTTCAAAAACATGCAAACTGGACTATTTTGTAGTGAGATACATAAAAATCTTACCTATGAATATTTAAGGCTGGGAAAAATTAATAATTTCTCTGTTGACTGTATTTGTAATCATCTACAACCATGATGCCAATGTTTCTGATTGTATTTTGATAATCTAGTCATAATACTGCTTTTTCTCTTGACAGAGAGCCAGAAATATGACTGACTCCCCTTTTCTGACACAAGTGCCATCTCTTCAAACTAATCTTCTTCTTACCAATTAATGCTCTACATGGTATAAGGTATTTAAAAGCACATCAGAATCATTCTGAATCAGACAAAAATGAATAAATGAATAAATAAATAAATAAATAAATAAATGTATGTCTAAAGGGCTAAACGTTACTACAATATTGTATAAAATGAGAAAACTGGGTACTGTTTTAGAGCAAACTAAGAATTTCAAAATTATATCACATTTATTTTTGAATTAGCTTACTGATAATAGCTACTGATACTAGTAGGCTTAATTTTTATTCTTCCAAAATATGAAATAATATAATATGTCCCCTTTATGCCTGGTTTGTAAAATAGGAGAGGAGAGAATTCCTTCAAAAATCACCAGTAAGCAATGAGAATATTTCATCCTGAGTATGATGAGATTAAGAATCATTTAAGATCTAGCCAACCAATAATTTATTTTCTTTGCTTCCTCACCTTCTTTAGAAAGTAGTCCCCCCACCCCCTCTACCCCACAGGTGATACAGTTACAAAAACCCTCAGTGGACAACTGAAACTGAGGATAGTACCAAGCCCTATATATACTGTTTTGTCCTATGCATATATACCTATGATAAAGTTTAATTTATAAATATGATAAAGTAAGAGATTAATAACAATAGGTAATAATAAATAGAATAATTATGACTATACTGTAATAAAAATCATGTGAATGTGGCCTCTTATACTCTCTGTATAAAATATATCTTGTACTGTACTCACCCTTCTTGCAATGATGTGAGATGATAAAGGGCCTAGGTGATGAGATGAAGTGAGGTTAACGACAGGCACTGTGATGCAGTGCTAGGTTACTACCGGCCTTCCAAGATCCGTCAGGAGGAGGATCATCTCCTGGACCACGGTTGACTGTGGGTAACTGAAACCCTGGAAAGTAAAACCACAGATAAGGGTGGGGCCTACCATATAAGTCTCTCCCCTGGCTTCTGTCAGAGGAATGTTCTGAACTACTTCCTGTTTGCCACATTTGAATCAAATAATTCAGTCATGATGTTGGGTCTGAGAGGATGAGTTCCAGTAATCCACATTTTTAACAATCTTTCCAGATGATGTTTATGTACACTCAAGTCAGTGCCTTGGTAGCTTCATGGAAATGAACCTGAAAACTAAGATTTAAATGTAACTCTTAATTTAAAAACATTGGAAAAAACTGTGGTCAAGACATGTTATGTGATTTCTTCAATGCTAAACAATAGTAGAGGTAAGATTTGAAAAATGGAGCCTTCTACCTCTTGCCCATATTCTTGTAATCTTCCTACTACATCACACTTATTCTCAGTTTTTTACTAGGTTTTATTAGAATTCCCACTAGAAACCACATCAAAACTTGTCAAATTCAACTTGTTATATAAAAATATCAATGTTAAAATACCAAAAATATACATACATAGTAAGTTTCATGTAGAAAGAAATAACCTGATTTAAAGTTAATTTTCTGTGAAATATTCCTTGCTCGATCTGACAATTTTAGAAACCGTTACATTACAACCATGACTTTCAGAGAGTCTCCATCCAGTCAATACATTTGTCTCTATTGAATAATTCCCGGCATTGCACGTAGGTCACACAATTATGGATTGAAAGTGAGCAATTTGTTTTATAAAATGAGAACTACATTTTAATATATAGTTACTATGGGACTTTTTTTTTTCTGTTTTGCCTCTTCACCCTCAGATCCTTTTATTGTTTTTCATTCCTCTGTTCCACTATTTTTGAGGAAGGTATCACTTAATAGCGTCATTCTACTGAACACAGGGTGGATTTGATGTTGTAGTACAACAGCCTTCAAAAGTAGGTTCAGATGGGAATTCCGAAAATCATGAATATTATTCTAAGGACTTTCTTTGACTTTCCTCTGAAAACGGTGGGCCATCTTTAAGCTGATGTTAATCTCTCCTACTCCTCAGCCTTCTCTCAGATTCATTTCACCATTATGGTAGCAATATATAGTGAATGTGGTAACATAAATTATGAAAACTTAAACAGACTAGCAGAGATTATGAATTACATATAATAAATATTATTCTCACATTCCCATGGGAATTATGATGAAGATTCCTAAACAGAAATTTAAAACTCATAGATGGTGAAGAATTTCCAGAAAGCGAGAATAGCAAACCCATTCTTATAAGTCACAGAAGTCATAGCAAAATAACTATTCTTTCACATGTTATCCATGGCAGGCTATGCTCTTCAACACTGCTGGTATCAAATGTGTGGTCACCATGTTTAATCAGACTGTGCACACTTAAAAAAACACTCAAAATAGAAATGAACTCACGATGATCTTTGTATACCATAGTTAGCATTTAATTTATTAATCAGATTTCTAGTAAAATGTGTTTAAAATCTATTTTTAAAAACGTAGCCTTGTTTTCCTGTACTGCATTTGTTTTTCCAGAACCATATTTCCTCCAACCCAAAACTCACCTTATATTCATACCTTTCAGCTGTCTTTGGTTTATACTGGAACATTGTTACTCTATATTTTATGTAAGTTAAATTATAAAATGTGTAAGTCTGAAAAACATAAAAATAATAGTGAAAATCATATCCCAAATCAACTATTGTGGAACACTTAAAAATATTTGGCAATGTGCTAGCCAATCACCCACATTGTTCTATCCATGTATTAGCATAGTAGAACAGATATTTTAATTTTAAAAAATTAAGCATAAAAATTGGTGTCCTTGTTTGGAATGAGCTTTGTAACACTTGTGAACATTGACTAAAATGTTTAGCATTTACTATAATGGTATTTTCAAAACTTTCAGTATTTCTTAGTAAAAGTCTATTTTTATCAAATTAAAGATTTTCAAAAGCTGTACCATTTTGATACTTTGTGATCTGTCATCATAATTACATATTAGTCTTATATTATGTAATGACTTAAATGCTATTTTATTTAGGTATCTAATGGAGAAGCACTCATGAGTAAAAGACAAATTTTAATACACATTTACTTAAAAACTAATAAGTGGTACCCTCGATGTTGTCTTACATGCTATGCCTCTCCAGAATGGAGAGTTAACTGGACTCCACTAACATTTCCTTGAAAGAAAGAGCCATCTTAGAGCCATGGTGCCCTAAATATTTCCCTCCTGTGCTCTTATCTGTTCACTATCCTTTTATCCCAAAGAATGAGAAGTGACTACCAGACAGTTTAATTAACAAGCACAAAGACAAAATAATGTGTAGAGGTGCCAGAACTTGAATATTAGACTGCATTTGGGGAGAAAGCAAGGATGATAAATGGCTGTTAATGAATGTTTTGTATCCAGAGCCAACTGTTAATTACCTCTGCTAATGAAAGAGAGCAGAGTAATAATGAGCATATCAGAAATAACTCACATTTGGCTTTGGAATACCTTTTCTTATAGCAAGTTAGCATTCCTAATTATGTTATACAAAGTATGACTTAAGAATTAATTTTCAATCTGTGAAACTCATCCTGTAGGATAAAAATTAATTTGTAATCTGTGAACGCTCATCCTATAGGGGCAGGAAAAGAAGACTCAGAAATATCCTGAAGGACAAGGAGTCAATAACCTAAACTCCAAGTTTTGTTGTGAAAAACCTACATAAGAAAAAATTGTCTGAATGTTATCTCTGGGCCATACAAATTCCCATTATTATCAATAATATGGTGTGTAAGCATACGGAGTCTTATTTTATTCCCAAAAAATATTCTGCACAATTTTTGTTAAATTTAGAGTGGATGCTGCTATTTTAAATGTGTACCTTCTTTCATTATACACTTTTGACTTTGTAACTTCTATGCATAAAAGTTCTTAATTATTACATATCAATTTTGTCCTCAGCCTGATAACTGCATAACTTTTTTTACTACCAAGTTTTCTAGTGATTTTGTTTTCTAAACATAAAATCACATCAATTACAAATAATTATCCTTGTTGTCTTGCCCTTCTAATATTTGATGATATTGATTCCTTTGTCTAATTGTATGGCTACTACTTCCATAAAATTATAATAAGTGAATGAGAGCAGCCTTTTTTAAAGTTTTTCATCATCAGTGGGAATATTTCATTATGTAACATTAATTCAAGTGAACTCTTTATTAAATTACAACCTACATGCAGAAAAGTGCCAAGGTGCACAGTCTGATGAATTTTCATGAAGTGAACCTCTTCACCCTCAGTTCATAGAATGAGAAAGTGAACATTCTGTGCCCCATTCCAGACAGTGCCCATGGCAAGGATAATCACTATCTCATTGTCCAAGAATATATTATTTATTATTTTTCCCTTTTATGTAAATGAGACAGCATATTGCTTATAGTATATTGATTTACACACAAACTTCATCTGTGTAAATTTTTTTTATGTTTTTGTGAATAATTATAGTTTAGAAAATTCTCTTTGCTGCATAATATTCCATTATGTGGATATAGATACTTGGTTTGTGGGCTAGTATTAATAAAACAGTTACAGCATTCCTAAACATTTTTTAGTGCATATATATACATGTATGTGATAATGTTGTGTGTGAATAGTTGACAGTAATACTCCGTCTTTGTCTTTTTTCATCTTTTCAAAAAAATTTTAAACCTTTGTTTCCTTGCCTTATTGTGCCGATTAGCATTTTCATTTAATGTTGTATTACGTGACAGTGGGTACTATTAAATCATTCATGTTAAAAATGAATGGAAACTTTCTGTATTTCCCCATTATGCATAATATTTGATGAAGAATTTTTGTAGTACTCTTTGTTAAAGAAGTTGCCTCCCATCCTTAATTTGTTAAGAAGATTTTTTGCAGGTTTATTTGTGAGAAAGATTAGTGTCATATTTATTTCTTGTAATATCCTTATCAGATTTTGGTAATAACTTTATGCTGACATTATACAATGTGACATAGAATTTTCTATTATTCTATTTTCTACAAGTATTGTGTTCAAGTGGTTTTATATCTTTCTTAAATATATGAAAAAAATCATGAGTCCATCTAGAATTCCAATTTTCACTGATGGAATTTTTTAAAATAAATTCAGTTATTTTAATAAGTAAAGACTTATTTATATATCCTAGATCTTTTTCTGACAAAATGTAAGTTTTATGATTAAATAAATTGGTCTGTTCATATTAATTTTCAAATTTATTACTGCATGATAATTCATCAGTTTTGTAATTTTTAAGTCATATTGAAGATCTTTTTAATTTCTGATATTGGTAGCTTGGTTTTTATTTCCTTATTCTCTTGAACAATATTGCAGAGAGTCTAATCATTTTATGTGGCTTTCAAAAACAATTTTTAGCTGCATAATATATTGCTGCATAATATTCCATTATGTGGATATAGATACTTGGTTTGTGGGCTAGTATTAATAAAACTAGTATTGTTTTATTCTTTCTGTTGTTTTATTTCTTTCTATTTCAGTAATTATTATTATTTGCTGCCTTCCATACCTTGAGTGCAATTTACTCTTCTTTCTCTAGATTTTTAAGATTAAATATTAGAATATTGATTCTTTGACTTTCTTATCTACAATAACTATTTGTTGCTATACATTTCCCTCTAAGCACTGTTTTAGCTGCTTCCCATATAATCTTATTTGCAACTCACACAAAAATATTTCTTATATTCCGTTATAGTCTTTTTTGATTATTTAGAAGTATATTGTCTTATGAAATTAATTTGCTCTTATTTGAAAGTCAGTTGTGATAAATGTTCCATGGCACATGAAGTGCATTTTGTCATTGTTATTGACAGGTGCAATATTCTTTCCATATAAATCATTTGAATCAAGTATATCCTTATGTTTTTCAATTATTTTATATATATTTTTCTTTTTTTTGGCTTGTTTTATCCATTCTCAAGGAAAGACTGAAAAGCTCTTTTATGACTGAATTTATTTAATTCTTCACTTTAATCTTATTTTCCTTATATATTTGAAGGCATATCAGATATCCATAATAAGTTAGCCGTGAGAGCTTCCTGTTGGACTGACCTCTTATTATAATGAAATGTATCTCTAATAAGTTGCTTTTGTTACTTTATCTATTAGCATAACTTCCCACTTTTTTTGGTTAATGTTCCCATTGTGTAATCATTTTCATCATTTTACTTTCAAACTTTTGATATCTTCTTATTTAAGGTTTATATATTGCAAACAGAACAGATTTTTAAAGATTCATATATAAATCCTTATCTTTTAATAAATTTATATCACTCATTTATATTTAATGTAGTGATTGATATATTTGGTGTTATATCTGCCATTTAACTATTTTGTCCATATTTTTAATCTTTTTTTCCTTCTTTTTCTTTTAAATCAACTGGCTACCTATTTATTTTTCCAGTTTTCCTTATATTAACTAATTAGTAAATCATTTTCCTTAGTATTTTTGTGGTTAGTCTTGAGATTGTGATAGTCACTTTTTAGCTTAATATTTTCAAATATGAATATTTACTTTTACCATTTCAGTTATTTATCTACAAAGTCTGCATTAAGATTTCCTATATATATATATATATATATAAAAACCTATAAAATGTCAATCTATTACCTACATATTTACCCTTTCATTGCTATTCTTTCTTTCCTTCATTTTCATGTTTTTTCTTGGGTCATCTTCCTCTCATTGAGGTACTTACCCTACTTTTGTTTTAGAACAGAATTTCTAGTTAAATATTTCTAAATTTTTATTTCTCATCTTTATTTCTTTTCATTTTTTTGAAATATACATGTATTTTTCTATATACCAATTATATTCTGGTGATTAATTTATTTCACAGGTAGAAGATAACATTTTATTTTCTTCTGACTTTCATTCCTTCTAAAGAGAACTTAACTGTTACTCTTGTTCTATATCAAACCAGCCCTTAAATGTATGAATCAATTCTACTCTTTTGTTTTGTTTTGTTTTCTTTGTTTTGATTATTTCTCTATGTATCTTAATTATTACATTCTACTTTCCCTACTTTTATTTTGATAACTTAATAATTAATTTTTAGCTCATTGATTGACTTTTATTATAACAATTTCTTCTTTAAAATATTAACATTTATTAAAGTTTTTTTCTGCCCACAAATTTAATTCTGTATACTAGATTAGAAGATAGAAATTAAGGTAATATGGAAATGGTAGAAATGACTTATATGGTATCCCTAACGATATGTATTAAGTTTTTTATCTTTGGAAATAAAACTTTAGAGTTTCTCTTTAGGCAATAAAGAAATCTTCAACAAATTGAAAAGCTACCACTATACTTATTTTATGCCTTAAGAATTTTAACATTATTACATTCATTAGTAATTTTATGGCATTTGCTGACTTATTTAGACTGTGACTTTATTATTTTAAAATGCTTCTTTTAGGGTTTTCACATTCACTCATTATTTTAAATGTGCTTCTGAGTAAAACAAAGACAAAGGATCCTATTTATTTTTATTGATATGACATATATGGAATTTTTCTATAAATTCATTTCATTTTTATTTTAATTCATTCTTAATGTTTCCATTTTCTTTCTTGTCACACTGAAAATCACTTTATTTTATTTTGCTGTGTGTGTGTATGAGAATGTCTCTCCTAGCGATTAGAAAGTTCATGATCAGATAGTTGTTATTTTGTTGTTTTTATGTTTTATATGGCATAATTAAGTTTATCAACTTTAAACAGTCTATGAATAACAAACATCATATGATAGAGCATTTTCTACATGCTTTGTATAGATCAGTTTCTTTAATTTTTTACTACAACAGGTGAGGTTGGTATTACTTTTATTTTATAAATGAAAAAACCAGGCATGTAGTTTATGTAACTTTGCCAAAGTTACACTCCCAGTAAGTAGTAGAGCTTGGATTTGAATAAAGGCAGATGATTTCAGAGATTTGTGTATTATACTACTGTTTTTCTGCCTTTAGAGTTTTATTGCTAAAGTTGAAATAATTACAACTTAGTATTACCTTCTACCCATATTATATTTCTTGAAGTTTCCATTATTTCCAATTTTTCTTATATATATCATCATATTTAGATATGTTGGGACTTCTGTCATAACTTTTAATAATTGAGCTTTTAAATCCAGATTGATCATTTGTAGCCTTTTCTATTAATGCTCTTTAAAAGATGAAGCAATTAAGTCATTTACATTTCTCAGCATGTTCCTCTACCCACATCATAATATTTATTTAATGTATATTCTTGTGGTTATCCTACTACAGTGCTTCTTAGTCAAAGTTTCCAAAGGAGACTCCGTTGTCCTTATCTGAATGAGCTCGTCAGCATTCAAGCACCTGACCATTTTTAATTGTTTGAGGCAATTAGTTCTCTTGGTTTTTTAATTGATCTTTCCTCAAGGTTTTCTTGTTATTTAACTGGTTGCGTTTTACCCTTCACTCTTGTTACTTCCTCCTTTTAAATCAAGCCCTCTTCCATTTCTTTCTTGACATTCTTTTGTTATTCTTAAACTAAACCTTTGATGCCAAGGGTTCACCAAATTTTTCACAAAACTCTAATTCAAACAGAAACTTATATTCAGCCGCCTGTGTGGCATCTCTTGTTATCTATAGTGAACTACCTATTTTAAATCTCCCTGTTAGTGATCCAAAATAAGCTCTTGAATCTCCTCACCTCGAAACTGCCCATTACAATTTCCTTTATCTGAATAAAAGGGGATTTCCTCAGGGCTCGAAACCTAAATGTCTTACTCATGTTCCTTTTTCTTCATCTCACTTCAAGTCCTTCAACTTACTTGGCTACTTTTGTATCTATAATAAAAATATTAATTTCTTTTAATAAAGTCTAACATCAAAGTGAAGTGTGATAGTGTGATTATCATATGAACTATACAAATGTTATGTAACTATTCTCAACTCTAATTCTATGCTTCTAATTCAATAAATGCACAATACAAAATATGATCTCCTTAAAAAACACAAGGAACCATGTCACTTAAAACATTTGATGATTTTCAATTTCAAGTAGAGAAGAATTCTCTTTATAGAGATGTAATGGTTTAACTACTTAATCATTCCAATCTTTTTTTCACCAGACTTTCTCTTATTCCACACTAATCTGCATAATTAAAAAAAAAACCCAACTCTGCTCTTTCAATGTGTGAGAGGGCACAGTGAACAGCTAGCTGGCTGTCTCTGAGTCAGGAAGCGGGTCCTCACCAGATGTTGAAACTGATAGTACCTTCATCTTGGACTCTTCAACTTCCAGAATTATTTGCCATGTGCTCATTGTTTCCTTCAGTGTTTGGCAGGCCACTGTTAATGTACATCATCTTTCCCTTTTTCTCAGGTGGCTCAAGATTCAGTAGGCCTTTCTCTCTATCACTTTTGGATGGGGAAGCTTTCTGTGTGGGACCAACCCTTCACTCTGAAAACCAGCAAGACACGTGCCTTTGTTTGCTCATGTCCAACAGTTCCAGAGGCTCTTGCACGAAACTTTGTGAATCCTAATGCAATCACTGAAAGATTCCATATAAATTCAAAAGAACTGTTAACTAAAACTTGCTGGAATCCTTTTATCTTAGCATATAATGAAAACCAATTAATAAAAATATGGTGGTTTTATTTTCTTATTAACAAAGAACCACAGAATTCTGGAGACTTGAAACTTAAGTCCTGGTCATGGGGCTTGTTACCTAATACACTTTTGGCATTGAGAGTTGATATAAAAGAACTTGGACTTTTTACTCAAGGTTTTGGGTAGGTATCTGCATATTACTACTTTGATTAAAAATATCATTTTGATCATTAGTGTCTGAACTAAGAAAGATCATCTTGATAGATATGAGGCTAAAGGTAGAAAATGCAAATTATATCATCAGTGAGACACTCGGTTGATGATGAGGAAAAGAGAATTCCACAGTGTTGCTAATGGGAACATAAATAAAAAGGCACAACCACTTTGGAGAACAATTTAGTAGCACCCTGCTATTTCTTCTTACAGATGAATGAAACCTATAGAATCGTTTGTAAAGGATACACTCAATCTTGTGGATATTTACACATAAATAAATAAAGTAATGTGATTTATTAGAGGTTGGAGTGATTAAATATAAAAAGCCAAATCCTTTCATTTTAAAGGGACTTTGTACTTTCTTTTTCTTTCCTACAAACATTTCTCCTACCATCATTGAATTATCCCTATATTTTTAATAATCTTACTTTCAACTCTTTCTAAAGCCCACTGTAATCACTTCATTTTTTTGTTCTGGTAGGTTATGTGTTTTACTTATATTTACCAAAATTTATAGTTATTTCAGTTATGTCTTTGCTTGGTTTTCAGTGGTGGGCCATACTAATACCCTGATCCGTTAGACCAGACCCCATCTATATCTTCCACATTTTATTCAGGTGACATGGAGAAGGAAGTCCATATTCATTAATGGAATGAATAAATTGATAAACAATGACTAAACATTAATTGTACCTGGAATACAATTTTAGTGTTTATTAGTATTTACTTCATTTTTGGAACTGATTTCATCAAGGGCAAAATGAATGTATTTTCTATAGAGAAGACAAAAAAAAGAAAACTTATTGTGATATTTTGAGTTTAATTCTCAAAGAAAATACAGGCCCAGAGAGGAACTGGAAAATATCCTGCCCAGACCCTGAGAACACCCACGGGGCTCAAGTCCCGCTAACCAAGAGATGGAGATTCTTGTACTGAGTCCTGCCCGGACCCTTGGAAACATTTGCTTGGCTAAAGACTAATTACTATAAAACTCAAAATGTTTTCCTTTCAGCACTATTGTCTCTACAACTCTACCCTTCACTACCTCTGCAGTGAGGTTTTATATTAAATCTTGCTGTCACTGATTCACTGATATGGACTCTTGCATTTCCTTGACTTTCTTTACCTAACATTTTCTTTATATATGTTATATGCATCAGTCCTCCTGAAATAAGTTCTATTTTCAATAGCTATTATCATCTACTTATTTAATCTACTTGTTTTTTTTCTTCTGCTGTAATTTGAAACATTTTTAGTTTTGTCCACGTTTAAAAATTTTGGCAGTAGCTTCATTCTGTTCTTTATTGTTCATAGCTATGATATATTTATCTTCAAGCTGTTTCACTCCATCTTAAGGGTCTCATTTTATCTCACTGCTTTGTTTTATTACATCAATTTTGACTCCATTATATTGAATTTATATAAAAGTCTAAATTTTCTTATAGCTTAACACATTTGTCACTTTTTTCTCTTTCTCACTTCTAAGTAGATTTCCAATTCTTTTTCTTTTCTTTTCTTTTTTTTTTTTGTTGGGGAGGCTATGTTATTCTCCTTTGACTTGTTAGGTAAAATCTTTGTGAGGGTGTCTTGTGATTTCTCTAATTTATTTGCATGTCAGTTACTAAATGACCCTTAGTCAATTTTCCATATAACACAGATGGATGACACTACTTATTATGTTCCTTTTGACAGCCTAGTAAAATTGTTCTCATTGTGTTTCTTTTAGTTTTGGACTACATTTTTATGTTCTACTTGTTTTTCTCTGTCCTGAAGGAGGTATGGTTGGATAGGAGGGTGCCTGAAGGGCTCTGTCAGATTGCATTCTGCTCAGTTTCACTGTCAACAAGATTCTTTTCTTATGCTCTCTTATTAAGTCCTTTAGAATGATTGGGGATATCCTAGGGTTTTGAAATATATTTGACCAATTCTGGATATCCTTTGATACCAACAAGCTCCAAACACTCAAATGATCACTTTAATTCTCAGAGCCTTGTCCATTGTTATTCCAGCTTGCAGAAGAAGAACAATGAGAGATGTGTAAGTAATTTCTCAATTGTTATTAATCATTATCTGGGAGCAGAATTCCTTCTTGGGTCTTCTCTGTGTATTTCTCCTTTCAGTAGCTCCTCCAGGGAATTTAGTACTTCTACTTCTGTCTTTTCTCCTGCTATAACTGGCTAAGTGTATAGTGATTCTGAGTAATATTTATTATTCTACCCTTATTTTACATACTTGCTTTCACTTAAAATAGAAAATCTCTGAGGCTTGACTGAGACAAGGGAGACCAGCAGTAGACTAATGCAGACATGTAAAACAAATATGCCACACCCAGCCTGTCTGACTTCACATTTCAGTTGTACCAATTACTTGTATTCAAATAAATACTACCTTCTCCTTGTTAAGGAGGCATAGTTAGAATACTTACTGTACAAATATTTTTGAGTATTTTATGAGTTAGTATGTGTAAAGTGAGTATTGAATTTATACCAGTGCCATGCTCCTAAAAGGTATATCAGATAATCATTTAATTATAGAAAGTGCTATCTACAGTAAGAATAGAAAAAGGAGAAATTAGCAGCATTCTAAGGAAGCCAATTATATAACTCAGAAGAGTGGAGGAGGTGGTTTTGAAGAAGAGAAGGTGGAGCTCTTTTCTAGATTTTACTTCCTCATAGCTAGGAACTATTGCAATGATGTGCAGAGAATACAGAGCTAGGTGAACCCAAGATTTTGAATGCCAAAATCTTAAAATGCCTAACAAACCAAGGAAATAACCAAATTAGTGAAGAGTTTCTGTAGGTGATAAACCTGCAGAATGCACAGTGCATTAGCTTGCTTCCATCAAACTCCAAAACACATAACTAGAAATTTTAGTTGGTTCTTTTCCAAAAAAAAATAAAACTTAACAATAACCACAAATAAACACAAGTGGATACTAGGTGGAAAGAAGCAAAACAAAAAAATAAGTTAATCTATCAATTAATTAATTAAAATGATAATAAGGAAGAGGTGACCAGACAACAAAAGTTGATGGCTAGACAACTAACTAGAATCGACAGAATTCAGGAAAGAAATGAAAAGAAGGCTTTCAGGAAAAGTAAAGGCTAAATTAGCTGTAGTACAATGGAGAATAAATAGTGTGGAAAGCACAGTAGAGTACACAGAGGAGAGGTATATGACAGCTATCAATCAAACAAACCAAAAATAAACTTTAAAAAATAAATAAAGGTATTAAGGAGAAAATGATAGGCAGAGATTACAAAGAAAATCCACCAAATAATTATTTGAAGTGTCCAAAGAAGATAAACTAAAACAATGTATTTTAAATGTTAAACTAAACAAAACTAAATACATATTTTATGGTATAATTCAAGCAAAACCTTTCTGAAAAAGAATAACACTTTAAACTACATATTTAAGTGGCATATACATTCCAGGGAAAACTAAACTACAATAGTAAAGATTAAGAAAAGATTTGTAGTGAATACATTTGTTGAAATTTAAGAATTAAAAGTAAAAAAAAAAATTAGGCAATAAAGTTTTTTTTTTTTTTAAGTGAAGTCCATGTTCATCTTAGGATCATCAGGATGCTATCAGACTCCTTCCTAGAATCTTCAACACAAGAAAACAGTGGAGCCAAACCTGAAAGACAATCAAGGAAAAAATGTCTGAGACAGAGATTTCACATCAGCAAGGACAACTGCAGTAAAGACACTAAAAAGACATGAAAAAAATGTAAGGATACGAGTCACAAAAAAGAATGTAGGTGGAAGGAGGATGAAAGAAAGTAGAAAGTAGAAAAAGCTACTGGTTGTCTTATATGAACTTAAATTTAAAAGATTCAGCTAAGGTATGCCGTCTAAATAGTATGGATTTTAAAATTTGGATAATCAGGAGAAGGAACAGGGAAGGAAGATTATTCAAGTTCTTTATATCATTGTTCATAGCAGGTGTCTGATGAATACTATCTAAAAAAGAACTTAGGACTTACAGAGTAACAAATATAAAGGCATATTTATAATAAAAACACAACCCTGCCCTAATAATAGAAAAGGTACGTCAAATGCAGAGAAAATAAACCAAATGGTAAAAGACCATCAAAGCCAGAAAATAGTCTTTAACATGAACACTAAAAAATATCCTACAAATATGACAAATGTTTTTTGACCAAAATAGTCCTTTTATGCACAAGTTAGGTTCTGATTAATATCTGAATACACATTTGATAATTAATCATACTATTTCATACTCAATTTATGAAGCACTATGATTAACTAACCATCTATTTTTCACCAGAAAAATATATTCAACTATTTTATTGGCCTTTAATTTAAATAGCAGATGTCCAATTGGCATGACTTGTTTTCTCAATGATTTGTTCATTGTCTTTCAGATCTTTAAAAAATACATGAGAAAAAAGAATACATAATTTGGAACCATAAAATTAATGCTCCATAATTATAAATATTATTTGCTTAATATGAATTATGAATAATATTAAATTACTTATTTTAAAAAATAAAACTAAACTGCATTATATATTGAAACTACACGCTATTTTGACCTATTGTGTATATAATAGGTTTGTACACATAGACAAATGGACATATAAGGAGGATTTCTTGATTTTTAAATAAAGTAAATTTAAATAATCTACATATTCTCAATTTCATGACTTACTGAGGGAACAAGGACCATCTGCTTGACCAATGTAAATCTCAGGTATCTCATCTGTGAAATGGTAATAATAATGCCTAGCTAGTTGATTAAGTAGTAGACAAAATATTTGGTAATTGTTATATTACTAATTAGTCCCTGGATGAAATAACTAACTTGTTTTCCTTGGTAGAGCTTACAGGTTTATATATGCATGTGTCATGTAAATTCAGTTGTCCACAAAATCTGTGAGAAATTGAAATTTTAACATTACAAGTTAAGTTTTAGGTATTTGTTTAGAATTCATTCCACATTATATTTTCACTTTCACTGGTTAGCACACTTTTACAACTCTGTGAGTGATAGAATAAAGAGTAATAATAATATTAATAGCTCACTGAGTGTTCACCAGGTGTTTTCAGAATTTTTCCATGTAATAATTCATTTTATTTTAATAGTAAGATTCTATTATTACCCTTGTCACTACTGATAAGGAAATGGAAGAGAAAGGATGCTAAGGAATTTTCCTGAAGTTACACAGCAAATGAATGATAAACTAGCTTGTGCCAACATTAATAGACTTACAGCAAAGCCCTCATCAAAATATTGAATTTGTGGATCTAATAAGTTTAAGAACAGATATATTTTTAAGAAGTGAAAGTTGATCACTTCAAGTATCTAAGGAAAGTTACATCAAAATTATGCAGATTTTGCCAAAAAATTTCAGTCAGGGAATCAATATCCTTGAGAACTCTTTATTTATCCTTTCGCCCCAACATTAGACTACTTTAGACTCACAGAAAATGCCATAGGAGAGAGGGAACTTAACTAAAAATAGTTGGTTAAATACTAGTCTAGACCAGGTTAATTTACAAGTTGTGGGTTTTGACATTTTATGTGACTTCACTAAGCTTTAGTTTACCTGTTTCTGAAATGGAAAAGAGCTAGTCTCTAATAAAAAGTCCACATCTTTAAATCTTGTAACTTAAGCACGTGATTTATAAAAACTTAGGGTAGTAAAATAAGTTTTGCTATCCTAAAAGCATCCACATACAATATACTTTACAACAAATGTGTAAATTTAAGAATGCAGCAGTTAATATTAAAAGAAATATTAAAGGAAAACAAATTATTTGTTACTCGGTCATATTCTCACAGCTTTGTTGTAGCTTCTCCTCTAAAATTCATACCCTAAATACTGGAATTTCTCTGGGTTCCATGGATCTAGATCTTCCCATCAGCACACTCTCCTTAGATGGTTTGCTTATTTCCTATAATTAGTTACATCACAAAAACTTCAAAATATAAGTCACTCTAGTAAAATGAAGACTTGACCATGCAGGAAATTCTTCATTGCCCTGTAAACACCTATAATGCATTTGAAACTTCTCAGCAAAGATATGACATTAGATACTGAATGCAGAAGTCAGCCCAGTTATTTTCACAGAGATAATTTAATATAGGAAATTTTGGTATGGGAAGATCGAGAAGGCAAACATTGAATACTAAGGTACCTCTGTAGTACATGCAGGAAGTAGCTATCACCCTGAGGGGAAGATATGACAATAGTACAGATTAGAATAATGATAATGGTAATATAAATAAGTCAAAAAATGTTTAGGAGTAGAATTAAAAGACCTTGGTATTTGATTGGATGTGGGAAAGAGAGAAAGACAAGGTAAAGGAAAAGGTTAGGTTTTGGCTTAAGAAATGACTGTGTGGATCACCAAAAGAGGAGCAGGGTTTTGTGTCGGCTTCCCTGTGTACGGGGTTGTGGATTTCTGGCTTTGTCGGAGTCTACCTGGATATCCCTGTTCCAAATCCCACTCCTGCCATCCTAAATCTCACATGGACCCAAGGCAGTGAATTCAACATATCTAATTCTACCAGCACAATTAAATTTTCAATGTTTACAAGATAAGAAGGATTATTTTATGGCCACTAAATAAGCTCTTTAGTTCTTTGATGTTAACTTAAGCAAAGAGTTGAAAGCTCTGAGCTATTTATTTTATTTTTATTACTTCTATGAATTTAGAAATAGTCTTACCTCCAGGCTCCTGGATTCTAAAAGGCATAAAAAAGAAACTCCTTTTCTTCTATAATAATATTTGTTAAGTCAGAGGAGAGTGGAGTCCTTGAGAAAGGGGCTACAACAAAGACTTGAAATCATCAATAGGAAATTATTTTATCTGTACTATTTAATTTGTAATGAATATTCACATATTATTCATACAATTGAATTGATATTAGTATTTTAAAGATACTTACAAAAGTACATTAAAATTTGAAGAATTCATTAACATACCTTATGATATTTTTTGAAAACACAGTGCCACAGAAGTTGTCATCCTACTCAAATAGCTGTGAGAGGATGGGATGGTTTAATTAAGAAATGTGCTGTTTTTACATTAATGAAAGGATGTTAGGCTATGATATGGTCATTCCTGTTATCAAAATTATAGCCATTTCTCATTTTTTTTCATTGATTTTTTACATTTTTCTTTAACCATACTTATATTTTATCTCTAATTATCTTCCAAAGCAGAGTAAAAATTTATCTATGTATTTACATATATACATATATCTGCATCTTTTTCTCATTCTTTGTTATTAGGTATACTTTATCTAGCTGAGAGTACACACATCTGTTCTTTTTTAAAAGAATGAGTATAGAAGGTTAAGATTAGAGATATTGATAGGTATTAGAGAATAGACATTAGAGAATTGATTAGAAACCTATTATTATGGTAAAAGTAGAATTTTAGCAGGAAATGTAATCTTCATCTACAAAGAAAGACTTAGAGTGAATAGAAAGTAAGAGAAATGAAATACAGGATTCTTTTAGAAGAGAGATGGTAGATCTACCATATTACCTTAATTATATAGCATTTTTTCCCAGTAAATCTCAGCTGTTAGACTCCTATTTCTGCTTTTTACCTACTTTAACTAATTAAACATAATGACATGATTTTCTGTAGGTTTCATGTACTATTACCCAATTTAGTAGAAGAGGAAATTGAAGGATAGAGGGTTATATAACTTAACCAAGCTCAAGCCATTTCAGCTTGAGCTTGAGGTGAAACTTTAGGTTTATTACTCCTGGCTCCTTTCACAAATCCAGAAGACAAATAGGCACTTTGTAAAAACTTGGATGACATGAACTTTATGAAGCTTAAAACAAAATAGTAGAGTGTAACTTTGTATTATAATAAGTGAAAAATATAGCAATGTTTTTGAAATACAGAAAGACAAGAAAGTTTTTAAATCAGCCACTAATTAAAAGTCATTTGGGTCACCATTTTCCTTATGGGGGGGTCACCTAAACTAGAGGTGAACAAAGAATAAATTAAAAAAACATTTTAAATAAACCTCCTATCATATTTTAACATATATTAAATGAATTCCATGGCTCATATCAGTCGAGAGTTGTCTTCCATAGCTTTATCCTATGAGGGTCTATCTTTGTTCAGATTCAAGATGGCCCAAACAAAATAAGTCTTGGGCACACGATGTGGTTCTCTACACCAAGGAAGTAGTTCTCACACTCCAGTGTTCATCAGAATGACTTAAAGTTTTTAAGTCACAGACTGGTAGGCCCCACCTCCAGGATTTCTGACTCTGTAGGTCTGGACCAGGGTCAGAAAATTTGCATTGTTAACAAGTTCCTGGGCAATGCTAACGACATGGGTCATAATTTGAACAATACTACACTAAGTGATAACAAAGCTCAACCCAACCCTCAACCAATGGTCAAGCCCACTGACCCACTCAGCCTGATTAAAAGCAGAAGGCTCAACCAAGGCACAACAGGGCAGCTTTCATCAAATAATGGGATATATTTTCTCCATTGTGGGCAAGGGAGTTTCTAGAGTTTAAATTGTGTATTCTGGAAATGTTTCTCTTTCTTAATATGGATTTAGAATATGCTATACTATCATAGAATCTCTTTTATTCTTTGAGGGGTATGTGAATATATGTGTATGCATAAGAGACAAAGAGTCAAAAGCACTGTCAAGATGACCAAGAATTTAGCCAAGGCACATTCAATTCTTAAGGGGCAGAAAGACAGGGAATGAGTATTCATGTGCCCCAAGTCACCCAGAAATATTCGGCAGATTTCTTCCATATCTGCCTTTTAATGTTACTCAGTTTGGGCATGTCAATAAAGTCCTAATCATGAAAACAACTGGGAGCTAATACCCAGCCCACGATCTGGTCTCCAAGCCACACACCAGAGCTCAGCTGCCTCCAATCAAGGAAGGGCAGACATTTCACTAGTTCATATAACCAGGAACCTCATATTACAGATGTAGTACTGAATTCTTCACCCTCTTCTCACACCTGTAACCTTGTGCTCTTTCTGTAGACATTCATTACTTCAGTGGAGTGGGAAATAAACACTAAGTGAAGGCAAAAGTCTGTCCAAAGGGAAAACTTTCCAAGAAGATGAAGGTGATCTCTTTAGAAATATGAATATGAAAGAAAAGTCTCTAGGTCTAGATCTCCAGTGTTCCCAACAGAGGAGAAATGCCAACAAACTTGTGTGTGCCTAGGAGATGAACCCCTGTGAAGGTTATCACTTTCATCAATATTCTTTTCTGTTGTTAAATGAGGCCGTGCATGGATAGAGTTAATTTAAATCGTGCTGATTTCACAGAACACAGGAGAGCAGTGGAGGGTGGTGAGCCTCCCTATTTCATAGAGAAAAGAAACCACAATTCCTGGTTTTCAGTGTGAGTTAGACCCGCATGCTGTGAGCGTACTAACGACCTGTGAGTGTTTCTAATGTTTCAAGATTATTTTTTCGTACACATTGGTCCCATATGTTGCTTACTTGAAACCAATATAATACTGTATATCATCTATACTTCAATACAAAATATATATAAAAAATTGTAAAACAGCTATTTATCTTGTGCTCTCACAAAGTAATAGATATTTGTTACAATACTTAAGGAAAAGTGTTTGAGGTTGGCTTTAAGAAAAGAAAGTGAACTTGTTTGTCTTGTGAAAGTGTTGTTCAAGGGAAATGCTGATCTTAGTCTTGCATTATATGCTGGCTTCAAACTAAATTCTTGTTTATGATGAAATTCTACTCTATTTAGGGTACTACTTATGTCAGTTGCAATTTTGCCTTGGGTACTTGGAACTCTTCAATAAACTTTGTTATAGGAAGCCTCAGTGTAGTTTTCTGTTTGTTTGTTTGTTTGTTTTAACATGTGGTAAGCAACTTCCAAGCAGAATAGAAATGACAAGTTAAGATAAACTCCTTGATTTCCAAATGCAAATTTTTAGAAAGTAAAGCTTAAAGCAGGGCATACAAATGACCTAATTAAACTCTCAATATTCACTTTGGGACAAAGGGTTGTACATAGGTACATAGGTACATAGTTTACAAAGGTAGAGATAGAAAACAGGGATAGAAATCAAATTGATTCAGAGATAGAAAACAGAGATAGAAATCAGATTGATTCAGAGATAATCTGTAATTCTTTAGTCGAGTGAAATTGTCCAGCTTTTCCATGAATGATTTTATTATTTATGCCCAAATATATTCTTTCACTGAAAGTTGTGATCATTTTCCTAATTAGATAATTAGGTTATAATCAGGCATTTTCTTTTTATTTTAAAAAGAAATCTTAGATTTTATCCTATAATATGTTCAAAATATTTTGAATTTATAATACTGCCCTTATAACTAATATTAGAAATGTCAAGTAAGTTTAAACGTATTTTGCAGGTTTAAAAAAATATCTACAGTCAGCATAAAGTGTACATTTGGGTTGTTTCCAATTTTCCATAAGAATATGCAGAATTATGCATATATTATTTATTACTTTTGAAGGGTAGTCTTCAGAGTTGAATCCAAGAAGTTTAACTGATAGGTAAAGGTAAAATATTATTATTTTATTAATTACTATATTACTGATAGGTAAAATATTATTATATTACATATAAAGTTTCCCTTTATTTTGACTCTCTAGTGTTGATTTTAGGACAATGAACCATTTCCTTGTGGAAGTGAAATCTTGTGGACATTTTCTGCATTCCTCCAATATCAGGACTGCCCTCCCAGATCCCTATACTCCTCTCTTTGTATAGTCCTTGCATTATTTTTTGCTGTGATGTGTTCCCTGTGGTGTAGATTATTTTTCTTCTTATTTCCACATAAATTAAAATGCATAGTAAATGCTCTCTCTTAGATGTGCTGTTGGTGTGGACACATGGGGTGATTTTACTTGTTTTCACTATTGATCTCTAGTTTTTTGGAGTGATTTAAATTGTAAATGTCATTAAACTGTAGGCTGTCTTCATTTTAAATATGTCATTAAGTACAATTATAAACTCAAGGTCTGCCCTTAGTATATTGTCCATAACTTATATGTCAATATATCTGTGTACAATGACTCCACTCTGCTTTTCTTTAGTCACTAATCCTTCACCTACTTTTAGTTTCTTGACCCAGTGTTGGGGTATTTATTTGAGAAATTCAAAATAATAAAATTAGTTAAATTTCCCTTCAAATAATCTTGCAATTGACACAATTTGCTAGCCTTGATCTAGGTAAGAATTTAGTTATAAAATGGTAGATACAGATAGATGGTTAGGGGCCACTGACCTATAAATTTATAAATATTAGTTTACTATACCAGTGACTGTATTTTTACTGCAGTATCACCTATCCAAGGTGAGTCATGCATAATGTTGCCTGTTGAAGTGAATAATAGATGAGATACTTAGGATTTAGGAATGGTAAATCTACTTATTCTATTAGAAGTTATTTGGAAAACATAAAAAAGATTGTAGGATAGATCAGATTCATTTTTCTATCCTCTAAGACTACTTGGAATAACATTTTGAATGTCTGGAGAGAGAAAAAAAGCAAAAATTATTAAAGAATATAGAAAATTATGAAAAACTTACTGGAAACAATACAGAAGTTTCATAATTCATAATAATTTAAAGCAATAATATAAAATTTCTTTTTAATTTGACTCTAGTGTTGATTTTAGGAAAATGAACCATATCCTTCAGGAAGTAAAATGTTGACATTCTCTGTATTTCTCCAATATAAACAGTACAAAATGATACAAAGCTTTTATTGAATTCATTGCATGAAGAAAAGCAATGCCAAGAATACTGAGAAAAGTCTTAAAAGCAAATGAAGTTTAGGAAAATGGAAGAAAGATACAAAGTATGTATGCCACAGAATATTTTTAATGTAAATGTCTGTTAGCCATATGTTAGACACTTAAGCTTTATCTCACCTGGCTTAACAAAGTAAATGGAAATAGAATAAATATCCGTAGCTACTTGGTAGAGGTCTCATTTCAATAACAATGAACTTCACTAGGTTTTGGTTTTAATAGAGGTGGTTAATACATAATTAACATTCAAAAATTGGTGTAATTTTATTTAATATTCTTATAATAATCAAAAGACAAGGGAGAGGGCTTGAATCACTTGTTCTAGCAAGTGACTAATAATTATGGCATTATATGATTCACATAAGAGCTTTGCCAAATGATTTATTTTTGTTAAGATTTTCTGCAAAGATATTTTTATATTTACTTAGATTACAAAATATTCTGGCTGCTGATCTTGTGTGATATGAATCAGAAATCAGAATTTGTGTCATGCATGAAACGCAGTGTTATTAGTCATATGTTATATATTATATATAAATAGAAAACTGCCATTTGATGTATTTCTAGCATATGTGTGTATATCTATACATGCACATGCACTCACACACACACACACATATATAAAATAAATTACTAAAGAAAGAATTATAGTATATAGAGATGATTATTATATATTGGTATGTAAACATAAAGAGAAAGATTTTAGCTCCTATTTCATGTGGTTAGTCAGTAAATGATTCACTCTGAGGATAAAATTATTTATGGGTGAATTACTACTCAAATGTTAAGCACTATGTCATGATATTCATCCTGAATAGCATAAACTGAACTTTCAAAATATTAAAAAATCTTACCAGTGCCTGTTCAGATGAACACTGATGACTTAATATTCACCTTGACTTCTCAGTGGCATTTTAAAATAATGTTTACTTAATTCTCATTGAAACCTTCCAATTCTTGATATTTTAGATCAATCTCCTTTGATTTTTTAAAGTTTCACTACTTCTCCATTTATTCCTTTTTTAATTATTATTTTTAGAATTATGTATCCCTAATTAGTCAACACAAGTAGCTCACAATGCAGTCCTGAGCCTGCTTGTCTTAAAGGAGAATTACTGGCTTCTGGGAAGTAATTGAAGCCAAGGCATTGATAAAAACCTAACAAAAGTCAGTTAAGTCACAAATATTTCTCCAACTGTTATGAATGTTTACGTCAGTTCACAGGCTCCTCAGGAGTTTCACAGGTGTAACCTGAAACTGGCCCCATATGTGGAAGGCAGCAAGAGACTGAAGAGAGTCAAACCACTCCAGAGGTATAGGTGGCAGGTTTAATAAGCAAGGAAAATCATATGAGGCCTGCCTTGGGCAGTAGCAAGGCAACAGAGTTCATGCACTCTTCTGCCAAATCTCCAAAGTTTACTGGGGCTTTAACTTCATTCAGTCACATGTACTGTCCAGATAGTCTCAATACCACATCACTGTCTCAAGGCTATGTCCTGGAGGCAGCCTCCTGGAATGGGGAAGGCAAATGGAACCCACATTCCCAGGACAGAAGAGGAGGTGAGGAGTCTCCACTTGCTGGGATCCAGGTCACAGGTGAACTAGAGGTCCCTTTTCTTGATGACCTTCCCCAGTAGTGTCCCCTTCCCGAAATTTGTGTGTTGAAGCCTTAATCCCAGTGGCTTTGGAAATATAATTTCTTCTTAGAAAATAATTAAGGTTAAATGAAGTCATAAGAGTAGGGTTCTGATCCAATAAGATTGGCTGCATTATAAGAAGAGATAGGAGAGCTCACTCTTTCTCTCTCCAAGCATATACTGAGGAAAGACGATGTGAGGACATACAGAGAAAGTGCCACTTGCAAGTGAGAAAAAAGCTCTCACCAGAAACTGAATCAACTGGAACGAACCTTGATCTTGGACTTATAGCCTCCAGACTGTCAAAAAATTAATTCATTTTATTAAGACATCCTGTCTATGGTATCTTGTCACAATGGCCAGAGCAGACTGATACATACGACCATGGCCTCTCTTCTGAACATTCATACACTTTCACTCTTGCTCTCCAGACTTTATTTACACCAGGTTTTCTCCATCATCCTCTTTCCCACTGTAAGCTTTGGCATGAACATGCACACACACACACACACACACACAGGAAGAGACTGTTTCCATTTGTGTAGACCCTATACCTGTCTTATTCCTTCAGTGTCCTGATTGTATAATAGTGTTTGACACAGAGTAGCAGCAGTTCACACTATGTGCTTCTTTATTTTCAGACAGCTCAGGCAGAGTTGGAATACGTGCCCATATATTTTCAGCTTTACTCAGATGTGATGTTTGAAGTCACTGCATAGGTTGGGTTTGTATAGTAGATCATCCTGGAATTTGGGCAAGTTAAACTTCATAACCTGCTTAAAATCATCTAGCTATATCCAACAATGCTGCTATGTTATAAAATACATACTTACAAAATTCACTTTTTTCTAAGATGTTAAAGTGCATATCTTTTAATTTGTCTGTTTTCCCCTACACTGATAATTTCATATTAAAATGGTAAAAATCTGTAAACTGCTTTCTATACATCATAAGTAAATCAATATAATCTTGTTATTTTGTTCATTTAAATTGAATCTCTAAACAGATTCAGACATTTATTTACTAAATCCAGAACTAAAATCAACCTTTGTGTATCTAAAATTAGAAGCAATTGACTGGATACAAGCATATGTGACTCTCCACTTCGAATACTAGTATAGTCTTAGCATCAGACCACATGTAATCTTGCAAGTGTCCTTTCTTCTCACAAAATGAAAGATTGCACTATATTAATTGTAAGAACATTTTACACATTAGTGTTACCTAATCTGAGAGATTTAAAAGCATACTTTCCACTACTCATAACTTTCCCCAGGCTTTTCTCAGACATGCTAGCCTCAATTTCTGGTTATTTGAAGTTTAATATATCATCTTTCACATTATTTTAGTTCTCCACCCTCCTCTAACTTTTAAAATGTCTAGCTTTTTTCTCCCTTCTTATTCTTTCTCTGAGCTTCATAAAAGCATCTGTTCTACTAAGTGAATATATTTTACTAATTATGTCCTTATTTTATCTTACTGAAGTATAGTTAATATACAGTCTTATACTGGATTTAAGTATACAACAGAGTGGTTCAACAGTCACCCACATTATTAAATCCACACCCCAACTAGTCAAGTTACTATCTGTCAACACAGGAGGATGTTACAGAATCATTGGCTGAATTCTCCTTATTTTAAAAGTAGGTAAGAAGAAGCATTAATAATCACATCAAAACTATTATTAACTATATGTTTTTCTTTTATAAATTCCTCAGTTACACTTTTGGTGATTTTAAAATATTCCTTCAAATGATTTGACATTCCTTCCACTGAAAGATAGAATCTCTGATCCCTTTCTTGAACCTTAGAGGGCTTCCTGACTTCTTTGACCAATAGAGTCATACTACAGGACTTGGAAGTTTAAATACAGTTTAAAGACAATACAGCTTCTGTCTTTTTCACTGTGACATTCACTCTGTGTGCTGAGCAACCGGCTGAGAAGTCTGACCATCCTAAGATGTCCATCCCATGTCATGACATGACCATCCCATGTCAGAGAAGTCAAGTGTAAGTGTTTCTGTTGCAAGTCTACCCATCCTGTAGTCATCCCAAACCAAGTACCAGGCACTTAAACGAACAAACTGTTTTGGAAATGGTGCCTCCAAATTGACTGCTGTTCTGGTCCCTAGGTGTGGGACACCCGAGTGAGTCATATGAGCTGAGGCCCCAGATACAAAGCAGAGAGGAGCCAAACCCACTGTCCCCTAAATTCTTGACTCATGGAGTCTGTGAGGATAATAAAATGGTTGTTTTATGACCTTATGTTATAGATGGTTTGTTATACAGTGGTGGATAAACAGAATGGTCTCTTTGAAGGATCACTGACTATTATTAACAAAAGAGAAATTTATTTTCTTCTCTTGAAAAGTGAAGTAAATATCCTCAGATAGTCCAATCCGATAAAAAAATTAAAAATCAAAATAATAACTAGTAATAGAATTATGCCACAATGCAGATTTCTGATATTTAAAGCAATCCTATGAGAGAATTATGTAAAATTAATCTTTGTTGAGAAAAGCAAGTTGAAGACACATGCTCTCAGTTGTTAAATGTGTTTATAATTTACTTTGTTTATTTTAACTAATAAATGGGAAGCATAATTATTAATTTTAATGACCATCAACTTTATGACCTGGAAAAATTCCAAGTTCCAGCCTGTTTTGGGAAAGAATTTATTTGATTTAATGCAAAAACTTAGAAACTACTTTACTATCATTACTGTAAAACATTAAGTTAGAAAATTATGCTATGAATCATCTGACTATACCCCCTTAAACTGGTTTGAAAAAAGAATCATTAATGTTAGAAATTCTGTTTTCCTAAAAAAGAGGAGACCAAATGACATAACTTTAAATCATACGGTATTTTCTGATTAAAATTAAGCAGAAAAAAAAATTGTTGATATTTTCTATATTTCATGGATGAGTGTTTTAACATTGTTCCTTATAGTTCAAACACTTTCCCTTAATTTAAGTACTGGAAATTGAATAAATGATTCAAAATTATATGAACGCTTCAAACTTACTTTCGTCAAATTGTTCTATGATGAACAGTACCATATTTTACTACCACTAGCAAAATAGTTGCATTAATTTCTTATAAGACTCTTACCAGTCTTCAGAATTAGAATTTAAAAAAATTTTTGCCATGTTAAAGTGTGAAAAAATTAATTTTTATCTTTTACTAAATTGAATGGAGCCGACTGCAAGCCAGGAACTGGTCTGAGAGTAGGAGTTAAGGAAAAGAACCAAATATGCGATATACCTGCCCTTATACAATTATCATTCTACTGGGAAAAAACTGGCACATATGTAAACTAAATTATATTAGATGTTAATAGAGTTAAGTGCTTTATAGGAAAAATAGGGAAGCTTAGATGTTGGTGGCAGAGGTGCCCAAAATTTATATATATTGAATAGAATGGCAGGAGTAGTGGGAATTTAAATGGTGACATTGGAGCAAAGACTTGAAGGAATTAATAGAGGGAATATTTTAAGAACATTCCAGATTGAGCCAAGAGACAGGGAGACTTTTAGTACGGAGGACAGTGAACAAAAATAGAGTGAATAACAGAGTAAGTTGAAAGAGAAAAGATTAGAGAAGGGAAGGTGGGGAGGGTAGGTACTGACTGGTGTAGGAACCATAATCCAGAGAAGGATTTTGGCTTGTATTCTCAGAGAAATAAATGGGGTGCCATTGAAGAAAAGACAAGACCTGACAGACTGATGGAGTTCCCTCTGGCTGCTGTTTTGGTTTTAATAGAATTAATTATTAATTCCTCTGATTTTAATGAGGTTCAAGTTTTTGGGAAATTGCATTACAGCTATCATAGTCTTAACGTAAATGGTAGCCTCCAAGTACGTTACCAGGCCAGCTATTCAGAAGTGATAGAACAATAAAGCTTGTATACCAAATTATAATGTTCAAATCACATGGTTTGACTGGTTTTAAAAATCAGTTTCAAATACAGAGTGATAAGCAGGGGGAAATGGATGAAGCAGATTGTCATACTTAGGATAAGGGGCAAGCATGGAAGAAGGACCACACTAACTGAGATAGGAAGTACCCAGTGCTCTTGGGGTCGGCACCACTCTGCTGTGTCAGCCTGCCCTGCTGAAGATTGTGGTTTTTTCAAGGACCAGAGTTGAGGTTTGATCAAGGGTGCTCAGCAAACAGAAGGTGCCTAGAACCAACATGTACTGTTATATTGGGGCAACATAGCAAGTATGTCTGGCCAATAGCTGTAGCTCACCAGCAACCTTGTGAACAGTTATGGATTGTATTCGAGTTTCGTAGTGGAGCACTTGTGGGACCACAGTGGTTGTCACCATGGGATAGCTGATCTGCCACCTCATGAATATTCAGTGCCTTCTCTATATAAGTGTATCATGCATATTTGGGGTTTCTGTTCCTTCCATCCCTTTTTTATTTTTGTTCAGCAAAGATATTACCTACTTAGTTTATGTTCACTTAACACAGCTCACGGCATACCAATTTACTTTAATTCATGCCTTGCATGTCTTATGGTTACTAATTTTCCTTATCCTTGTCTAACATGTCTGGCTGCTTCTAACTTACGTGCACTGACATATTTAATGAATTCCACCCCCATCATTAAAGTTACCAGTTTACTCTTTACAAGGAATTTCTTATTTAGTATGATATTCAACCACTGTTTTGGATAATTTTATAAACAAGACCAATCAAGATATATTTTAAATTTGAGGGGAAAAATTTCCATTTTATATCCATACTCAGATCCTTTACAGAATTTTTCTTTTCTTTCTAAATTCAAAGGTGTCTGTTGAAACGAGAAACCAATCACAAGTATGTTAAACTTAGGGCTAATGATATAGTCATAAGCCATAATTAAGTCAATTTACTTAAACTTACAGAATTGATTCTTATATTTTGGGTCTTGAGTTATGCAGGCTTTTCCTACAAAGTTGCTGACTTCTGAACTGAGAGTATGTTTGAAATTCTAAGCCAGCCCTTTGATAGAGCTGCATGCTGGCTGTTTGCAGAAATGAGATGCAAGTTTTCATTAAAGATCTTTTGCTGTTTCTTTCACAACACCGAATTCTGATCTGCTCTCTGTAGCAAAGGCCTTTATTTATGAGTAGGATGAAAGCAAAAACCAATTTGTTGGTAACAATATAAATAGATCTGGTTAGCTAATTATATCAACTCTTATTATCATAATGGAAAAGAGTAAAATCTATTTGTGCATATTCAGTCAATAATTATCCTGAAGGCAAGAACACCTCCAGGGTGTTTTGATTTATACCACAAAGAAAAGTTATAATCACCAAGAATGACAAAAGGATTTAATCTATGTACAATTTGTTTATAGTGTATAGCACTTTTTGAACATGAACCCAAGTGTGTCTACGCAACCTGACAAAAGCTGAGTCGCTAAATCATTTGTGGTGATGACACTTATCTCTAAATAATTAACCTAGGAAGAATTCATGTCTTTTCAGTTTTCCAGGGACATTTTTTTTAATTGATAAGAGGGCAGAAAAACAGTGTGTAGTTCTAATTAAAATATAGAACATTCTATATTCTAAAGTAAGGGAACATCTTTTGTAAGGTGACTGCATGGTAAATCCCAAAGCTAGTTTGTATCTCAAAAATTTTATTATTTAGGATTTAAGACCTGGATTTGGAAAAAGAAGGTATCAAAAAAAGGGTTGCTAAAAATTTTCTTACATCAGATATATAAACAGAAGTCATCGGTATTTGAAGACAAACCATTACTGAATTTATTAGTATAAAATAATTTTAAGTAATTTAAATTATTTTTGTAAATGACAGACATCTGCAAAAATAATTCAAAATCAGAGCAAAGCTACAAATATAGAAGTCCTTCAGAAAATTAACTTTTGATGTGATAAGGAAATTCTCTTTTTTCAAAGAGGACAGGGAACAATTTATTTACTTATTTATTGTGGTAAGAGCAAGTTATAATCAAGGGTGAATTATTTTTCTGATTTTTTCCTTCTCTTTTTTTCAAAACCTCTAATTATGACATAAAATTTACATCTTTAGCTGGAACTTTCAAAGATTAAATACATTTTCATAAAATTATTCACTATTTTTAAAATCTGGATTTTAGAAATTGGCCAAATAAAGAAATATAAATGCTAACCAAAGAATACACATTATTTAATTTAATCTTAAAGTGTTCAAAATCATCAAGAATTTATATTGCAACATGATCCTCATTGATGATAGTAAGAGCCAGAGAGATGTCATTTAGTACATTTTCCATAGAGCATAAGAGAAATAACTAAGTTTAAATTGCTGGCAGCATTGTTCAGAGTTAATGGACAGATCCTCTTAAAAGAGAACAGTTATTAATCTTTCATATAGTTAAACACATATGTTTACAGTCTCATGAACCTGAGTACTTTGTGGAATGTTAAATTATTTGCATGTAAATCTAGAAAGCTTAAGCAATTTAGAAGACATAGACATATAGATGTTCTAATGCAAAAACTGCCCACCAATCTAATTTGTCCAAATTTTCATGTAAAATGAGAACATTAGTAAGCTTTTTCCTAGCCCAATTTTAAATTCCATGTATGTCAAGTTTCTAAATTCTATTGAAAAGTCAATAGACCTAGAGTATTATCCTTCCTCTGTCATCATCTGTTGTTCTTTTGGCTTTTAACTAGTCAGTGATTGGCATGACTTCTGATTTTCTTCTTTTTTCTTTTGATTCATGTAGTTGGCAGCTTCAAGAAAAGGTTTGTGTGTTTGTGTGTGTGTGTGTTCTAGCTTTATTGAGGGATGATTAACAAAAATCATATACATTTAAGGTGACAGCTTCATGTTTTGGTATATGTATAAATTACAAAGTGATCAGCACAGTTAAGCCAATTTACATATCCATTCACCGCACATGCTTACATTTTCTGTATGTGGTAAGAACGATTAATACCTACCCTCTTAGCATATTTCAAGTATACAATACAGTACTGTTAACTACAGCCACTATACTCTACATTAGATCTCCAGAACCTACTCTCTCACATAAGTGAAACTGAATTCTTTGACCAACATTTTCCTTGGTCTCCCAACCCCCCGCTTTTGGCAACCATCATTCTCCTCTCTACCTCTAAGAGTTGGACTATTTGAGATTCCGCATATAAGTGAGGTCATACAGTATTTGTCTTTCTGTGTATAGATTCTTTTTACTTAGCATTATGTCCTCCAGATTCATCCATATTGTCACAAATGGCAGGTTTTCAAGTAAGGCCCTTCTTCAAAGGTCAGTGTATTTAAAGCATTAGAAATTCAGCTTACCCTTTCTGTTTTTTCAAGTTAGCTTAGTTTAAATGAATGCTGCTTCATTCCTATAGACTCATTCAATAAAAATGAATTTAGCCTGTTTATTATTTTTTATGGAACCTACTTTTTCATTTATTTTCCATAACACATAGGGAAAATTAGTTTTTTCCATATTCACAAAAAAGTGATTTGCAGCCGATCTGCAAGTTTGTCATGTGAGATTACCCCAGAAACCAAGAAAAGGAGTGACTGGGAGATGATAACCTTTGACATGCAGGTCTCAGGCAACACAGTTTAATTGGTTCCAGTAGGTGAGTTCATCTAAGCATATCCGCAGAGTGTCTCAATCTTCAGTTGAGATCAAAGGCCATTTCACTGAAGCCCAAAGAAGGTTGTTTTTTTTTAAATTCCAATTAAGCTAATATTTTTCTTTCCTGTTAGAAAATTGTGTTTTCTATCTTTATGAGCATTCTCAAACATCTTTAGAGCTTTAAGAACTCAAGACATATCTGGGTTTCTAGCAAAATACCAATTAAGCAAGTTTTAAATTCTGGAGGAATGACACTGAGCAAAATTTTTCATTTGCACTGTTAATTTGTCAGTCTTTCCTAGCTTTTGGATAAATTCTTTTCAGAAGCCTCACTGTGCTGAAGAGAAAAGGGTTAGAGTTTAGATCCCATCTGAGTCAAGAGTCCTGGTGAACTCAGCAAATTATCATGCAAAAATATTTGGAGGGCTATGTTCTAGAAACAAGTGTAAGCCAGGAGCAGAGTTGACAAACTATAACACTGACACAATTCAGCTCAGTATCTGACTGGGTTAAGGCATAAAGCCCCAAATCTAGTTGCCCAGCAAAGACCAATAATCCTCTCTATTAGAAGACAACATCTGGAACCTGTACAAGTTGTACACAATGCCAGTTCACAATTGGTATTCATTGGGTACCTGATGGGGCAAATTAGTATCAAATTTTACTCTCTTGATAGACACATATAAAAATGAACAATATTTATGTTTACATATAGAACAACTATTTCAGGGCTTCAGCAGTGAAAAACACAGGGCTGTGTTTATTGCGAGAAGAGAAACATGTGAGGAATGTCCTACAGAGAAGTGGAGTCCAAGTTGAAAGCAGCATGTTGATGGCTCGAGTTAGAAAGATTAAAGTTCAGGGCTGCTAAAGTTCCTAGGAGGAGGGCATCACAGAAAAAAGACCTAAAATCTCTGTGGGTTTTTTCCTTAGGTCCCTGGCTAATTCCTAAGATGCACACACACAAGGTGAGTTTCCTCCAGGAAACTCGGCAGAGAACAGCTTCTGCACTCACACTAGGAAACACTGGAGGCCTGACATAGTCAGAGGGAAGACCATGGTACACACCAGACATTCATCTGAAGCTAAAGAAAGCCCATACCCCATGATTTAGAGCCAACCTTCAGAAAAGGGCTAACCCTTAAGACCAAGTGGAAAGCTGAAATGCCTCTACCCTACTAAAGCCTAAAACCAAACCTGGACAGGAGGAAGATCATTAACTTGAAATTGAACTGCCTTCCAGAAGAAAACTCATCATATATTTCAGCATACGTTGCCAAAGTCCAGCCTGCAGTCAGCCACCTGTTTTGGCAATTAACTTCTATAGGAACATAGTCATGGTTTTGTGTTTACGTATTTCTGTGACTACTTGCACCTACAACAGATGAGTTAAGTCTGTGGCACAGTATGGTCCCAAGCCGAAAATATTTACTGTCTGGATCTTTAAGAATAAGTTGCCTAGAAGAAGATAATATAATTTAGAGTCTTTTAAACAGTACAAAATAAAATAAAAAATTACCAGCATAGTCAGGAAATTTGACCGATAATCAAGATGTAAAATAATAAATATTAGAAAACATAAAGATGATCCAGATATTGGAGTCAACAGATAAGAGTTTCAAAATTACTGTAACTATTAATTTACAGTGTTGCTTATTAATAATACTTTCATAAATATTAACAAAAATAGAGAAAATGTAAACAAATATAAAAGAAAGTAATTCAATAATTAGAATCAATGAAAAAAGAATCAGACATTACGGACCTGAAGAATAAAACATCACAAATGTCATTGGGTATCAACGATAGGATTTAACAGCTGACAGGATGAAGCAAGAAGCAGAATTAGTGAATTCAGTGATAAGTATGAATATTTGAATGTTCTATTTAAATAAGGTATTTTCTAAATTAAAAAAATTAAAGTAGAGAATACTTTGCTCAACATTAAGGAATTATACCTAGAAAAATTGTTGTAGAAGGATGGAGGATTTCTTTTTACCAATTGCACCGTTTGTTTATATTGAACAGTTGCAAAACAATATAACTTCAAGTATCTGGTCTAATAGTAGGTTAGTTGTTATTTTCAAGGTGAAAAGTTCTCTTTCTTTTTCAAGTTTTCCAAGGCATTTAAGGAGTATATATGGAGAGGAAACATATGGATGCACTTTCAAACATATCAATTTTGTCTCCATAGGGAGGTATGCCTATTTGATTTTATTCTAATAACTGATATATTGGTCTTATTCATGGCATAACCAATGCTTTCCTTTTAAATTTCATAGATATTTTCTTTGGATTCTTGAAATATAGGAACCCACTGTTGCCTGATATTATATTCTGTGATTTGGAAGTTATGCCATGTTAATTTTGGTTAACATTCAAAACAGAAAGTGTTAGCTTTTCTCCATATGATTCTTTCAGAGATTTTTTAAGTATTTGTGTATTTTATTATCCCCAAGCCATGGTTATCAGCTTTTGCTTGATATTCAGTCAGTAAAGTATAGTCTGTACACCTAGAGGGTGTGTTCCCTCATGGAATCCATGTGGTCCATATTCTTACATACACCAGCAACTCACCATCCCTCATGCGTGGCTAATCAACTTGCCAGGAACCCCCACCTGTATAATCAGCGTTAACCAGTTGATACTGCAGCATTATTATCTTTTAGACTCTCAAGTACCTGAATGATCATCAAGTACTAGGCTGTGGACTTCAATATTTTGGAAAAGAAAAAACGAAAGCAGACTAAAAAAGGTAATGCAGACTTATCACATATATCCCTGTTTATTCCAAGATTTATAAGACCCTCTCACACCTCTTTCTTCAAAAAAAAAGTCTTTTGGAGAAACAAAGGCAATTTGCAAGGAGAAAAAATGAGAAGGGAACTTGGAACTTTGGAAACCTTCAGTATTCATATTAGAATTTGTAATAACCAATAAGAAAGTTAAGGAAAAATGTTTAACCTTACTATCTTTTTAGCATTTGAGATGCACTATTATGCATGTGGTAATGATTTTACAGTGTAGAGTCAGAGCCTGTGACCTGTCAGGGGGATCCAGAAGGGGCCCTTTCCCTATTCTTTCTATAGTTGAGGGTGGAGGATAGGAAAGCAGAAAGCTGAAGCAATGCCAATCACTATCTACAGACAAGGAGTCCCAGAAGAACTTTGTGGGGAATGCAGGAGGAGCAAGTAGTTTTTGGAAGAAACCTAACTGCTGACATAACAATGCTATGAAGTGCCAAAAAGAAATAGCCACAGTGATCGTGTGACTATAAGCATGTAAGACCTCCATTCCTCTTCTATTCGTTAGTTACTTCTTTTATACCTGGAGTTTAATAGAAAAGTGTATCTTGGGTATAGGAAATAGTTGAAGGCATAGACACTAGACATGAATGAAGAGTGTGAGGTTGGTTAAATCCCAACTCCACCATTTCTTAGTTGTACAAACTTAGGCCCAACAGCATTACTGTAAAAACAGTACTACATTTTGTTGCTGTAAAAGTTAGGTGAGTAAATATGTAAACCGTGTAGAATATAGTGATAACATGTAGGATTTAAAGAAAAGCAAGAACGGCTGCAAGAATTCCTGTTACAAAGTGGTTATAATAGGATCCCTTTGTTGTGTCTGTTGAGGAACTTAAGTCTAAAAGTGAGGCAATCGAAGTGACAAGTAAAAAAAGGAGTGATTTTTAAAAATATTTTCAAGAAAGAATCACCAAGATGTAGTAGTTGAGAGAGAATGAAATATATGCTTTGAAAAGCTAAGTAGAAAGAAGAGTTGATCATGTAATTGAAATTCTTAGTGCTATGGGGAGAAGTGTAGCATCCCTAATTAAAATCATCCTATGAGTGTGAGGAAGAGTATGAACCTATCTTTGCTTCAAGGCCAAACACCATGTCTACCATAATATATATGATTAAATAAACTTAATGAATTCATCAGGAATAAGAAATTCAGGAGAGAGTGGATTTGGAGGTAGGGTATGTGCACCACTTGTAGTCATTGCAGTGGGTATGTGCATCAACCTAACTGAGTCTGGGACAGATGAGGAGGCATTCATTCATAGTATAATATGGAAAGCTGGGAATGATGTTTTTCCTAGGAAAAGAGAAAATGCATATCAAGTTCCTGAGGTTTAAAACGCTATGGAATGTTGGCTATATTGTCAATGATTTCACTATCTTTTGCAAAACAGCATCCCCCACCCCGCCCATGTATACACACATCTGTCACACACAGGATGATATATCTTCATCCTGCTTGTTTCTTTTCCTTATACATACCATAAATTACAACTAGGACATATACTTCAGGAAATGAAATTTTACTGTTTTGTGTCTGTCTTTCAAATAACACAAGGCATGTAGTAAGTTCTCAAAAAATTTTTGAATGGATGAATGTTTTAATTGATCAAATACAGAGCAAATTGGACCATAAAGTTTGGGAGAAAAGATTCCAGGAGTCATCTGTGTAAAAGAATACTTTCAATAGAAGTAATATCTCAGGGGAAGAGAGTTGGCCATGGTAAGAACAAAGAATTAGGGTCAGGCATATTTAGGAAGCGAGAAATGAAGCAAATGTGGTGCTTCCTTTAGTTGTAATCAGGTTTGAGAATTAGGTTAATAAAATGCCACAAAAATGATGACAGGAAAGAATAGCAAAAGGTGAGATTGATTAAATTACTCAAAACTGGAATAAAGGTTTTAAAAAGGAAACATATTTATACAATACTTAATATGTTGTGTTTTAGAGACCAATTAAGACTGTAGTTAAAATGTATATTAGGGTAGAATATTTGAGTATATAAACTGAAACATAAATCTATGCCAAGGAATTTGAGTGTGTAGATAACTCTGTTGAAGACTTAAGTTTCTTTGAAAATTTAATAATTCTGGATCATGTATTTTTAGAGTGAATCATTTATTTTAATTTTCTCAATCATTATTCTTGATATTTAAGATGCAATAAAAGGCATTTGGTAATTAATATTTTTTGTAAATATATAGGTTTTATTATCATTTTGATACACTGTTCCAATTTTGTCATATTTCTATCTCTATAAGCAGGCACTAAAATTGTGGCTATGAATTGCAGCACAATTTCAGCGATGTTTACGTTAAGAATGCGTGTCATTCCATTCTGCTCAAGACAGAAAACATTGTAGGGAGCTTGATATAATTGCTCTGTCAATATAAGAAAATTATACAGCTGCCAGACAGTCCTGCTTAAAGTGATCTTTGAAGGGTTTGTTTATGTACTATTCATGTCCAGAGGCTATAGAAAATTTGTCAGCCTGTCAATGTCTTCTCAGTCAGTTCTGTCCTTAATTCTTTATCACTTGAAATGTGTTATGTAAATGAGCATTACATCTACCATGGGATAATTACTGGTAAGAAAGAGATGTAAATAACTATAACTGTGAATTAAACAACCTGAAATATTTATTAACAACTGAAGTCTACACATTGTCCAGGTAGCTGAATCCACACAACATTAAAATAACCAGTAAGTGAATTGGCAATCTCTACAAAGGTACACTTAAGAAGCTAGAGGACATATACATGTTATCTAATTTAGTTCTGAGTTCTGCTCCACAATTTTGCACCATTGTAAGTGAGATGCCTATGCTGTGTAGTTATCAAGTGGCAGAGCTGGGATTCAGTTACAGGTCATATGTGATTCTTTACTGACACATGTGAAAACTACCATCAACCTCAGGGGTTAGCCCAAAATGTAATTATTTAGTAATGGAGTGTCAAGGTTTTATGCCCTGTTTTCTATTGCTGGGAAAACCAAATTCATTTATGCTGCTTTCTTTATATTAATTCCTTAACAAAACTATGAAAACTGTTTATCATTAACTTCCCCCTTTTAGCAGAATCTCTCCATTCTTAAATCCTTTCCTTAGTTTCATCACTAAGTCAATGGATTTCATTAACTTGTTTTATTCAAAAAGGATTCTTGATTGCCATATTTCCAAACTTGCAAGTTTGATGCAAGTATTTATACTTTTAAAGCTTTTGCATTATGCAGATACTACATTCAAATGAGAAATAGTCAAACTGTATGAATAGATAAAAAGTGAATAATGAGTATTGTTCCCACCTGATCTCCAGATAGGAGGGTGTGTACAGATGAAAGACTTTTACATCCATTCTGTGAAATGTGCTTTGCCTCTATCATTTAGCTAATTTTCTCCTTTTAACTTTTTATTTTATCTCTATATAATCCTTACTATATTTTTGATGGCCATGGTATCAGTGAAAATTATTCAGTTTCATCTGGGGGAAATAAATCAGGCTAACCTAAGTAATATGTGGATTTAATGAAAAAATAATGGTTATATTATGAGGAAGGTTGGAAAATTTAAAAAAAGATAAAAAACAGGCTCTGCAATGATAGGAAGCATCCTTCTTTTTGATCTTGTCTAGTGGCTACTGGAATGACAAAAACAAAACAAACGAACACTCTAATCTCTGTTCCTTTATGTCACTTTACACAAGATTCTAACTGTAGAGGAGAACCATTTATATTAACTTTGCATTGAGCACCTGACTACCAGTTGTCTAGACGAGGACAGAAGAAAAGACTTCACAGTCCCTCCAGATTGTGCTCAGTAACAAAACACAGGTAACGCGACCCACAGGGACCACGACCGGGGCCCACCGAGGCAGCAGGCTGTCATGGGGGCAAACAGGTCCCTTAGAAAATGTTCCAGCTGCCTTGAAGGATGACGATTGTTTTTGTATAACATTATACAGCATTCAGACATTTTAAACAGATCTTACTAAACAGATTAATGAGCTAAAAAAAGAAAGTGCTGTTGCCAAGAGAATGTAGAATGGAGTTTACAGACAACAAAAAAGCAAAACCCACCAGACTATTCCAGGGATTACGAACTGATCTTGTCTCCTGCATTCTGACTCATATGTTCCATCTCCTGATCATTTGCACAGCATTGTGGAAGATTTCTTTGTCTTTTCTTTCCAGCACTTTTATTGTTTAGTCTTGTTTTATTTCAACAGTCATCTTTTAATTTATAGCAGTTCTTTCTCAAGCTGTTTAATGTTTTAAAGTTTAAAAATAGCATACAAAAATAGTCCTCTTCAAAATTTCAAAGCATGAAAGATTAGGGTAACGATTTGTTTGATTACTGCTTCCAACATTAGTTCCCCCACCATCTGTGCCAACCAATGTTTGTGGTTTTTTGTTCCTTCTGTACGTTTCTCTATGTATCCCTAGCAACTGTGGAATAGCATTTGGTGGAAATATCTGTTCTTCTACAAATTTTATTATAATGCACATATACATTCTGCAAATTACTTCTTCCTGTCAAATTGTGTTTTAGGACATCATACCAGTATATAAAGATATGACAAATCATTACCATTTTTAAAATGGGGCTATATCCTATATCCTGTAGAGGGCATGGATATAATATATGAAGCAATAATCAATCCAAATCAAGATATATAACACTGTCTTCACCCTGGCATTCCCCCATTTTACTCCTTTGCAGTATACATGCACCTTATATAAAGATGGCTGTACTCTGATTTGCATTATCCAAGATCAATTTTGTCTTTATCGAACATAATATAAATGGTATCATACAGTGTACAGTAATCAGTTTTAATCTGAGCTTCAGCTTTTTAAAAAATCATTGTTTACATAGTATACTAAATGAATATACCACAGTTTATTTATCCATTCTATGATTGGTGGATATTTGGATTATATCCAATTTGACCTACTTGTATTTAATGTGCTGTGAACAATCTTCTCTGTGCCTTTTGATGGACATAGGTACTAATTATTTTTGTTATATACATAGGAGTAAAATTGATCATGTATGCTTAGCTTTTGTGGGTAATACCAATTTTCAAGACGTTTGCACCAATTTATAAAGCAAACATCAGTTTATGAAAGTTCCAATTTTTTGCACATTCTGTCTAATTCTTGCTATTTATTTGTTTCTCCTGTTGTCATTGGGTGTGCCCTAATATGCCATTATGGTTATAATTTGTATTCCCCTAATAAGAAATAACGTGATCATTTTCACCCCAACAGCTCATTGGCCATTTACTTACCCTCTTAGTGCCTATTTGAATATTTTGTCTGGATTTATAAAGACTTTTTAGTTTTTTCTCTAATTGACTTACAGGATGTTGTGCCTCTGACTAGATAACTAGATAAATGTATCATGAATATCTTCTCCCTGTCTGTGGCTTAACTTTTCATTGTCTTAATATCGTCTTTCAATAAATAGAAATTCTTACTTTTAATAAGGTCTAGTGAATCAATTTATTATGCTTCATACTTTTTAGAAAACAATTTACTGACCCCAGTTCCATGAATACAACACTTTATCTTTCTTCTAGAAGCATTATTTTTTTAAATTATTGACATTACAGTCTATGAACAATTTCATTTGTATATGTGTTTGTAATATCTTAGTGATCCTGGTTCCTATTTTTAATATGGTCATCTATTTGATTTTGCCATGGTCTCCATTGTAAATCAGATTATTGAACATATACATAAGTTTGTTTCACAGCTCCATTCTGTGCTTATATATCCTTACATTTGCACCAAAACTATATTGTGTTCATTACTCGCATTTTTAAGTAATTAAAATCATTTAGTATAAGTTTGCATCTTTCATTTCTTGAGATGTTTGGCTGTTACAGATCATCACATTTCTATACACATTTAAAAATTTGAAAACCTGACTGATTATTTCCAGAAAACATGATTGGTAGGGTTTTGATTAGAATGACCACCAAAGTTCTATTCATTTTTAGGAAAATGAACTTGTTGGCAAGACTGAGTCTAAAAGGCTCTTAATATATTATACTTTCTCAGTATTTTTTTACTTTCTCTTATTGGTATTTTCTAGGTTTAACTGAGAGGATTTTGTGACTATTTCAAGAGATTTATCACTAGGTACATGACAGTACTTGATACTATTATGTTTTAAAATGTAATATCCCCAATACTTGTCTCTAGTATATAGAGATCTTTTAAAAATCATATATTGATCTAGTATTGAGCATCTTGCTTAATTCACTTATTATATTTGAAAGCATTTTTTTAAACATTATTTTTTATTTTCTAACAACATAATCATACCCACTATGGATTATGAGATTTACTTCCTTTTTAACTCTCATACATTATTATAAGTTTTTATATTGAATTAACTTCTTATCAAATTAAAATGTGCTTTTTCTCTTAGTAATATTTGCTTAAGTTCTGTTTTGCCTAATATTAGTACAGCTCTTTGGGTGGTTAGCATTGCATGGAACACCTTTTTCTATCCCTTTATTTTCAGTCTATTCATGTCCTTACTTAGAATATTTTTCTGTACACAGCATATATTCATTAGTTAAATGAATCCAGTCTGCTAGCATGCTCTGTAACTGGTATGTTTAGTGCTTTTACATTTAAGGTAATTACCGATACTTTTGCAAGAATTTCTCTGCTCATGATCTTGTTCTTCTCTATCATTTATCTATTAACAATTGGTTATCTAATCATATTTATAAAGGTGCTATAATAAGTGTACATATTTGAATGGGCATTCCTACTAGAAGGGATGGCAAGAGAGCCCAAGGGCTGCAAAATATGAAAATACAGAGCTTTACACTGAGACACCACTCCACTGTCATCTGTCTAGGTTAAACTTATAGCATGTGTCCAGTTTTATAGGGGAGAACCCATCATTTTTTCTGTTTTATTCTGGTGATAAATATCTGTATGTAGACTATTTTCCTTAAGGGAGTAGTAGAGATGAGAGAGGAAATCAAAGGTTTTATACATAGACTTTCAAATAATATCACTGATCTTTATTACATTTTTCACTTTTGCCCTCCCTGATGGCCAGCCACCCCACTCCAAGTTTGTCCGAGGTAGGAGACTCATGTGCAAGTTCATCAATATATATGGTCTTTCCCAGGCTTATTCATTAACCAGGCCTCTGATGGATGAACATCTTCATTTTGACTTGTATGTTTTATTTAAATGATAAGATATTTAATTATCTGGCTGTCAAATATATTTATTCCTACAACAAATATTTATTGAGTGCCTTCAATGAGCCAGGCACTGAAGGCATTGAGGATAAAATAATAAACACTCTGATTCTCTGAGCTTGCATTATAATGGAAGATGTAGATGACAGGTTAATAAACAAATAAATATTTGAAATTCAAATTATTATATATACAAAAATATGGGGATATTTGATGAGTACTAGGAAGAAAAGTAAAGCTGGTTGAGTGTATAGAGAGCGACAAGAGGCCCATTCTTGGTACAAACATCAGAGGCGATATCTTAAGGAGAATAACTTGAACAGAGACTGAAATGAAACAAAGAGTAATGTAAGAAACCTTAAATTCATAACGATTTACCTACTACTGCAGCCCTCCATAAATCATTCTTCATTAGATGAAGGCTATGTCAGGAATATTCTTGATAGAGGCTTGTCCCTATGAAAAATAAAGCTTTTTAATGACAGCATGAAATAGGTCTTTCATAACTTCTCTAATTTCCAAGTTATATGTTTTTAATATTTGGGTCAAAAGCTTAGGTAATTATAGAGATGCTTAAAAAGACTTAAATGTGTAATTAATATAACAGTATACTCACCCTTAGTTTCCATATTGATTTAACATTTTTAAATTAGTAATCTAATTGGACTTAATATGTTTAGGAATTTTTAATAATTATTCCCACTGACATTTCAGATATTCCAATACAATTTTGATATAACTTAATTTGAGAGAGAGTATTATCAGTATCAGAATCATTAATAACAAACTGACATGAAGCAAATAATACATAAAATAAATAATTATAGTAAATATTAGGCAAAAATGGCCAATTTGCATATTGCTTTAAAAATTGGAAGTTGGAAGTACTGGTTGCTGCACAAAAGGAGTATTTTATTGTAGCCCGAATTAGCCTAATTGCAGATTGGCATATTGTTTATTTAGTCATCATGTTCTTGTGGAAAGTACTAATTTAAAAACGCTTCCCTACTTCACTGTTCAGCAGAAGTTGAAGTGATTGCATGTTTCATAGACTGTCTCAGAGGTTGTCTAAGTCTTGAGTAATTTTAACATTCTTATCTATTTTGTATTTCAGACTCTCTGGAGATAATCCTTTCAGTGTATAACAGCTATCTCTCATGTCAAATTTAAAACTCATCATAGCTTAGTAAAATATTAATAAAATATGTTCTTTGTAATTATGTAAAATCCATTTGGAATATTCCATCAGTTAGCAAACTTCTGATATTTTAAGTTGATTGTTCTGAAAAAAATTAATGCCTGTAATAAATCACCATTTGTTTTCTAAAATTAAAATAATCTATGTAAGTTAATTTTAATTCTATCCCTTCCAGGTCTAGAAGTAATTAGTTGGAATAAATAATGAAAATAATTTTGGTAATATCTATTTCTCAAGAATGTAAATAATTATTAATTTGTCTTTTTCTGAGATCTTTCTTACAATAATAAAGAGTGCTTCAGAGACTAAAAGATTTATAAGCAAATGAGTTGATACATTTCAAAATAATCCATATAGTTTAACATGAAGATTATTTCATGGAAACTAAAAAAAAAAAAAAGGTTAATAGAGAGGAGAGAGAATACAACATATTTTATAGGAGTAACCAAGGCAAATTTTGTGGGTGTTAGAGTGAAATAAACTAAAAAATGAAGAAATGGGAATTCATTTTCTCACAAGTGGTGAGAGTTTTTTTAATTTAATATTCATTTTTAATATTTCTATATGGATGATATGTTTGCAGAGCAAAACCGTTTTGCTAGATTTATAATGGAGCTAATCCCACCCACTGAAACTGAGCTCTTAGGAGATTTAACAAACAATGTATAATAGATTTGACAATGAGGAGAAATTTAAGGAAGTAAGTCATAACTTTTAAAATGTAGAGTTTTTTTAATTTTTTAATTTTGATATCATTAATGTACAGTTACTTGAACAACATTATGGTTACTAGACTCCCCCCATTATAAAGTCCCCCCCACATACCCCATTACAGTCACTGTCCATCCGCATAGTAAGATGCTATAGAATCATTACTTGTTTTCTCTGTACATACTGCCTTTCCCATGTCCACCCCTTACATTATGTGTGCTCATTGTAATGCCCCATTTTTCCCCTTATTTCTCCCTTCCCATGAACCCTTTCCAGTCCCTTTCCCCTTGGTAACTGTTAGTCCATTCTTGGATTCTGTGAGTCTGCTGCTGTTTAGTTCCTTCAGTTTTTTCTTTGTTCTTATGCTCCACAGATATTTGATACTTGTCTTTCTCTGCCTGGCTTATTTCACTGAGTATAATACCTTCTAGCTCCATCCATGTTGTTGCAAATGGTAGGATTTGTTTTCTTCTTATGGATGAATAATATTCCATTGCTAATCATCAGGGTAGTGCAAATTGAAACCACAATGAGATATCACCTCACACCAGTTAGGATGACCAACATCCAAAAGACAAACAACAACAAATGTTGATGAGGATGTTGAGAAAGGGGAACCCTCTTACACTGCTGGTGGGAATGTAAACTAGTTCAACCATTGTGGAAAGCAGTATGGAGGTTCCTCAAAAAACTAAAAATAGAAATACCATCTGACCCAGGAATTCCACTTCTAGGAATTTCCCCAAAGAATGCAGCAGCCCAGTTTGAAAAAGACATGTGCACCCCTATGTTTATTGCAGCACTATTTACAATAGCCAAGAAATGGAAGCAACCTAAGTGTCCATCAGTAGATGAATGGATAAAGAAGATGTCATACATATACACAATAAAATATAGAGTTTTTAAAACTATATGCATCATTTAAAATCCCCCAAATGGAAAACTAATATACACTGATATAAATAATAAAACTCTCAGGGCAAATTTTATAGAATATAGAATCATAGAGTTTAAAATAAAACTTTAATAAGTATATTTAGTCACACTACTGACTACTCAAAACTAATTGTGAAAGTTGTCAAAATTCAGGAAAGGCAAAAATTATGGATTGTTTAATTGCCATTCATCATTTTAGATTGCTTTCATATAAGATAATATTAGCAGGTAACAATAGAATTGGAACGAATGAGTGGCAATTAAAAAATGTATCCTAGGTTTTTAATAATATGCTTAATAAGTTAGGTTCATAAGATCTGCTCAGAATTGAAGTGAATTAACTAAGAAGATGATGTGATTAAGAAGTAAGTGGTAGGCAGAGCCAAGATGGCGCTGTGAGTAGGAGAGTGGGAATCTCCTCCCAAAATCATATATATTTTTAAATACAACAAATACAACTATCTCTAAAAGAGAGACCAGAAGACACAGGACAACAGCCAGACTACATCCATACCTGCGAGAACCCAGCGCCTGGTGAAAGAGGTAAGATACAAGCCACAGCCCGGCGGGACCCGAGGCCCATCACTCCATCTCCCAGCTGGAGGAGAAGAGTCGGAGCAGGGAGGGAGAAGGAGCCCAGGACTGCTAAACACCCAGCCCTAGCCATCTGCACCAGAGCACAGACACAGTGCATGCGTGGGGTGCTGGAAAGTAGGGAAAGAGGACAGTAAGACCTTTGAGCAGGTCCCAAAGCCAGCACCTCTGGGACAAAGAAAAGTGAGTGCTTTTTGAAAGTCTTAAAGTGTCAGGGACCCCACAGCTGGACAGAAGCATCCCAGGTCACAGTCCAGCAGCTGAAAATTCCAGGGAACTCTGGGTGCACTAAACCCCTGGGCAACAGCTCTGAGACCCCCCATGGAGTTAAACAGCCAAACAGCCCCCTGTCCATCACCCCTCCCAGGCCCCGCCATAGCAGAGCAACAGCCTGAGGCTGGCCACACCCACAGCAAGGAAGCTTCCTCCATATTTGCCAGGCAAGATACAGAGACCCAGTCAACATGCAATTGCCAAACATAAGCCACTAGGGGTCGTAGTTGTCCCAATAAGTCAAGGCCAGGAGTCAAGTGGAAAGAGAGTTGACTCTCCCAGCTGACAGACAAGTCAATAGCTCACCATTGTACCTATCAACATGAAAAGGCAAAAAAATATGATCCAGACAAGACTAACCCAGACAGCTTCAGCATCTGCTACATCTTCCCCTGAGAAGGAACCTGGGAAGATAGATTTAACAAGTCTTCCAGAAAAAGAATTCAAAACAAAAGTCATAACGATGCTTATGGATTTGCAGAGAAATATGCAAGAATTAAGGAGGGAGAATACAGAAATAAAACAATCTCTGGAAGGACTTCAAAGCAGAATAGACGAGATGCAAGAGACCATTAATGGACTAGAAAACAGAGAACAGGAATGCAGAGAAGCTGATGCAGAGAGAGATAAAAGGATCTCCAGAAATGAAAGAATTTTAAGAGAACTATGTGAACAATGAAAATGGAACAATATCTGCATTATAGGGGTACCAGAAGAAGAATAGAGAGAAAAAGGAATAGAAAGTGTCTTTGAAGAAATAATTGCTGAAAACTTCCCCAAACTAGGGGAAAAAATGGCCTCTCAGACCACAGAGGAACACAGAACTCTCATGACAAGGGATCCAAGGTGGGCAACACCAAGACACATGATAATTAAACTGGCAAAGATCAAAGACAAGGACAAAGTATTAAAGGCAGCCAGAGAGAAAAAAAAGGTCACCTACAAAGGAAAACCCATCAGGCTATCATCAGACTTCTCAACAGAAACCCTACAGGCCAGAAGAGAATGGCATGATATAATTAATGCAATGAAACAGAAGGGCCTGAAACCAAGAATACTGTATCCAGCACAAATATCATTTAAATATGAAGGAGGGATTAAACAATTCCCAGACAAGCAAAAGTTGAGGGAATTTGCCTCCTACAAACCAACTCTACAGGGCATCTTACAGGGACTGCTCTAAATGGAAGTACTCCTAAAAAGAGCAAAGAAAAAAACACCCAACATATGAAGAATGGAGGAGGAGGAAAAATAAGGGAAAGAAATAATCATCAGACTGTTTTCATAATAGATCAATAAGCAAGTTAAGTTAGACAGTAAGATAGTAAAGAAGCTAACCTGGAAACTTTGGTATCCATAAATTTAAAGCCTGCAACGGCAAAAGTATATACCTTTCAATAATCACCCTAAATGTAAATAGACTGAATGCACCAATCAAAAGACACAGAGTAATAGAATGGATAAAAAAGCAAGACCCATCCATATGCTGCATAAAAGAGACTCACCCAAAGACATGCACAGACTTAAAGTCAAGGGATGGAAAAAGATATTTCATGCAAAAAACAGACAGAAAAAGCAGGTGTTCCAATACTAGTATCAGAGAAAATAAACTTCAAAATAAAGAAAGTAACAAAAGATAAAGAAGGACATTACATAATGATAAAGGGCTCAGTCCAACAAGAGGATATAACCATTATAAATACATATGGACCCGATACAGGAGCACCAACATATGTGAAACAAATACTAACAGAATTAAAGGAGGAAGTAGAATGCAATGCATTCATTCTGGGAGACTTCAACACACCACTTACTCCAAAGGACAGATCAACCAGATAGAAAATAAGTAAGGACATGGAGGCACTGAACAATACACTAGAACAGATGGACCTAATAGACATCTACAGAACTCTACTTCCAAAAGCAATAGGATTACACATTCTTCTCAAGTGCACATGGAACATTCTCCAGAATAGACCACATACTAGGCCACAAAAAGAGCATCAGTAAATTCCAAAAGATTGAAATCCAACCAACCAACTTTTCAGACCACAAAGGCATAAAACTAGAAATAAATTGTACAAAGAAGGCAAAAAGGCTCACAAACACATGGAAGCTTAACAACACGCTCCTAAATAATCAATGGATCAATGACCAAATCAAAATGGTGATCCAGCAATATATGGAAACAAATGACAACAACAACACAAAGCCCCAACTACTGTGGGATACAGCAAAAGCAGTCTTAAGAGGAAAGTATAGCAATCCAGGCATATTTAAAGAAGGAAGAACAATCCCAAATGAATGGTCTAATGTCACAATTATTGAAATTGGAAAAAGAAGAACAAATGAGGCCTAAGGTCAGCAGAAGGAGGGACATAATAAAGATCTGAGAAGAAATAAAATTGAGAAGAATAAAACAATAGCAAAAATCAATGAAACCAAGAGCTGGTTCTTCGAGAAAATAAACAAAATAGATAAGCCTCTAGCCAGATGTATTAAGAGGAAAAGAGAGTTAACACAAATCAACAGAAACAGAAATCAGAAAGGAAAAATCACCACAGACCCCACAGAAAAACAAAGAATTATTAGAGAGTACAATGAAAACCTATATGCTAACAAGCTGGGAAACCTGGGAGAAATGGACAACTTCCTAGAAAAATACAACCTTCCAGACTGACCCATAAAGAAACAGAAAATCTAAATAGACCAATTACCAGCAACGAAATTGAAGCGGTACTCAAAAAACTACCAAAGAACAAAACCCTCAGGCCAGATGGATTTATCTCGGAATTTAATCAGACATACAGGCAAGACATAATACCCATTCTCCTTAAAGTTTTCCAAAAAATAGAAGAGGAGGGAATACTCCCAAACTCATTCTATGAAGCCAACATCACCCTAATACCAAAACCAGGCAAAGACCCCACCAAATAAGAAAGCTACAGACCAATATCTCTGATGAACGTAGATGCAAAAATACTCAACAAAATATTAGCAAACTGAATTCAAAAATACATCAAAAGGATCATACACTATGATCAAGTGGGATTCATCCCAGCGATGCAAGGATGGTACAACATTTGAAAATCCATCAACATCATCCACCACATCAACAAAAAGAAGGACAAAAACCACATGATCATCTACATAGATGCTGAAAAAGCATTTGACAAAATTCAACATCCATTCATGATAAAAACTCTCAGCAAAATGGGAATAGAGGGCAACTACTTCAACATAATAAAGGCCATTCATGATAAACTTACAGCCAACATTATACTGAACAGCGAGAAGCTGAAAGCTTTTCCTCTGAGATCAGGAACTAGACAGGGATGCCCACTCTCGCCACTGTTACTGAACATGGTACTGGAGGTCCTAGCCACGGCAATCAGACAAAACAAAGAAATATAAGGAATCCAGACTGGTAAAGAAGAAGTTAAACTGTCACTATTTGCAGATGACATGATACTATACATAAAAAACCCTAAAGACTCCACTCCAAAACTACTAAAACTGATATTGGAATACAGCAAAGTTGCAGAATACAAAATTAACACACAGAAATTTGTAGCTTTCCTACATACCAACAATGAACCAATAGAAAGAGAAATCAGGGAAAAAATTACATTCATAATTGCATCAAAATGAATAAAATACCTATGAATAAACCTAACCAAAGAAGTGAAAGACCTATAACCTGAAAACTACAAGTTACTCTTAAGAGAAATTAAAGGGGACACTAACAAATGATAACTCACCCCAAGCTCATGGTTAGGAAGAATTAATATCGTCAAAATGGCCATCCTGCCCAAAGCAATATACAGATTTGATGCAATCCCTTTCAAATTACCAGTAACATTCTTCAATGAACTGAAACAAATAATTCAAAAGTTCATATGGAAACACCAAAGACCCCGAATAGCCAAAGCAATCCTGAGAAAGAATAATAAAGTACAGGGGATCTCACTCCACAACTTCAAGCTCTACTACAAAACCATAGTAATCAAGACAATTTGGTACTGGCACAAAAACATAGCCACAGACCAGTGGAACAGAATAGAGACTCCAGACATTAACCTAAACATAGATGGTCAATTAATATTTGACAAAGGAGACATGGACATACAATGGGGAAATGACAGTCTCTTCAACAGATGGTGCTGGCAAAACAGAACAACTACATGTAGGAGAATGAAACTGGACCATTGACTAACCCCATACACAAAACTAAATTCAAAATGGATCAAAGACCTGAATGTAAGTCATGAAACCATAAAACTCTTAGAAAAAACATAAGCAAAAACCTTTTAGACATAAACATGAGTGATATCTTCTTGGACATATCTCCCCGGGCAAGGAAAACAACAGCAAAAATGAACAAGTGGGACTATATTAAGCTGAAAAGCTTCTGTACAGCAAAAGACACCATCAATAGAACAAAAAGGAACCCTACAGTGTGGGAGAATATATTTGAAAATGACAGATCCGATAAAGGCTTGATGTCCAAAATATATAAAGAGCTCATGCACTTCAACAAACAAAAAACAAACAATTCACTTAAAAAATGGGCAGAGGAACTGAACAGACAGTTCTCCAAAAAAAGAAATACAGATGGCCAAAAGACACATGAAAAGATGCTCCACATCGCTAATTATCAGAGAAATGCAAATTGAAACTACAATGAGATATCACCTCACACCAGTAAGGATGGCTACCATCCAAAAGGCAAACAACAACAAATGTTGGTGAGGCTGTGGAGAAAGGGGAACCCTCCTACACTGCTGATGGGAATGTAAATTAGTTCAACCATTGTGGAAAGCAGTATGGAGGTTCCTCGAAATGCTCGAAATAAACTTACCATTTGACCCAGGAATTCCACTCCTAGGAATTTACCCCAAGAACGCAGCACTCAGGTTTGAAAAAGACAGATGTACCCCTATGTTTATCACAGCACTATTTACAATAGCCAAGAATTGGAAGCAACCTAAGTGTCCATCAGTAGATGATTGGATAAAGCAGATGTGGTATATATACATGGTGGAATATTACTCAGACATAAGAAGAAAACAAATCCTACCATTTGCAACAACATTAATGGAGCTAGAGGGTATTATGTTCAGTGAAATAAGCCAGGTGGAGAAAGACAAGTACCAAATGATTTCACTCATCTGTGGAGTATAAGAACAAAGGAAAAACTGAAGGAACAAAACAGCAGCGGCATCACAGAACCCAAGAATGGACTAACAGGTACCAAAGGGAAAGGGACTGGGGAGGATGGGTGGGTAGGGAGGGATAAGGGGGGGGAAACAAAGGGGGGTATTAAGATTAGCAAGCATAAAGGGGGGGTGGGAGAAGGAGGAGGGCTGTACAACACAGAGAAGACAAGTAGTGATTCTAGAGCATTTTGCTATGCTGATGAACAGTGACTGTAAAGGGGTTTATAGGGGGGACCTGGTATAGGGGAGAGCCTAATAAACATAATATTCTTCAGCTTCAGTAGATTAATGATAACAACAAAAAATAAAAGCAGTTCCTGTGTGGTGACCTCCAAAAGTTGTTCAGAATGGTATAATGGGCATATCAAAGTGTGGGCAAAGGGTCTGTTTGTGTTTACACAGAGGATCAAAGCCTAATTTGGCTACCCAGAAAATGAACTAAGATACGATATGAAGAAGTTCCAACATCAACATACTCTGGAAGAGTCATTCCAGAAGATGATCATCAAAAAACGTGAACAAAAATCCTGGTGCTGTTGCAGTTGTAGCTTCATTCATCCCACCGGTTCCTGGACTTGCCATGGGAATGAAGAAGGAGATATCTAAGCTGGCCTGTGCATACAGTAAAACAACAAATTTTACTGGATCTATACTGTTCAAACTCAACCAAAAATTAGGAGAAGTGCAAGTTGCAGCACTCCAAAATCTTGAGACTACAGACTATCTACTGTTAAAAGAACATATGGGATGTGAACAGTTCCCAGGAATGTGTTGTTTTAAATTGTCTCATTTTTCTCAAACTATTCAAATTCAGTTAGACAATATCCATCATATCATAGATAAGTTCTCACAGATGCTTAGGGTGCCTAACTGGTTTTCTTGGTTTCACTGGAAATGGCTGGTAATTGTAGGTCTACTTTGGTTATGTAACTGTATTTCTATTATGTTAATGTGTGTGCACAATTTAATTAGTAGTGTAAAACCTATACATGCTTAAGTTACTCTACAAGAAGATATGTCAAAGAAATAACCAATCTTCCCATGTTTTCTTCCGTCTGCTATTTCTATAGCTTTTCTTCTTCCTTCCTAATTACAACCCTTAAATAGAATTGGTGCCTCCTATTGAATTTACCAAGTATCATAATTCTTCCATGTGGTAAAGATACCTCAAGGCAAATGCTGGGCATAAAACCCACAGGGCATAAATCTGCAAAGAAGTAAAAAGCTAACCTTTTCAAACAATATTGCTTCTCTCTCACTTACCAACTTTACATTTCCCTGTATGGCCCCAGAAGATGACTGATTAGCCAGAGACGGGTAGGATTCCTCAAGGGAGGAACAACCTAAGACAGGCACAGTCACAGGGGAGCCATCAGGTGAGAAATTGGGGATCAACAGAGGTGAGGCTTAGAACCTTAGTCCCCCCTGTTTTGAGAGAAATCTTTTGCATCCATGGATGTTTTGTTGCCCTTGTCTAGCTTGGATTAATACCTAGCCTATAGGCACACACCTGATCATCTACATTTGCTTTCTTACAGCACTAAACAATGTTTTCTAACTTTATCTTGCATCTACCTACCACTCCAGCATTTTATTAAAAATAATAATAATAATAAGAGAGAAATGTGGGATTCACATATAAATCAAGTATAAAAATCAAACGAATATTCATATTTGACCTGATTGTTTATAGTTCATAATGCGTGATCAAAAACGAAAGTTCTATGATGACTGACTGCCTTTGTACTGTTCACCATGTAAGAACATATTCACTATGTAAGAATTTGTTCACCATGTAAGAACTTGTTCATTGTACTTCAGAAGATCGGAGACTGATGAGAATTAGGCTTGGGGTGGATTAATGATTGTACATTGAGTACCCTTACAGAATTTTATTGTTGTTAACTGTTAACAACCATTTGATCAATAAATATGAGAGATGCCCTCTAAAAAAAAAAAGAAAAGAATAATATATTTAGGAATAAACCTAACCAAGGAAGTGAAGAAACTATACCCGGAAAACTATAAGACACACTTTAGAGAAGTTAAAGAGGTCACTAACAAATGGAAACTCATCCCATGCTCCTGGCTAGGAAGAATTAATATCATCAAAATGGCCATCCTCCCCAAAGCAATATACAGATTCGATAAAATCCCTATCAAACTACCAACAGCATTCTTCAATGTTCAAAAATTCATAGTTAAAAAATTCATATGGAAACACCAAAGACCCCAAATAGCTAAAGCAATCCTGAGAAGAAATAATAAAGTAGGGGGGGGATCTCACTCCCCAACTTCAAGCTCTACTACAAAGCCACAGTTATCAAGACAATTTTGTAACGGCACAAGAACAGAGCCACAGACCAGTGGAACAGAATAGAGACTCCAAACATTAACCAAAACATATATGGTCAACTAATATTCCATAAAGGGACCATGGACATACAGTGGGGAAATGACAGTCTCTTTAACAGATGGTGCTGGCAAAACTGGACTGCTACATGTAAGAGAATGAAACTGGATCACTGTCTAACCCCATACACAAAAGTAAATTCAAAATGGATCAAAGACTTGAATGTAAGTCATGAAACCATAAAACTCTTAGAAGAAAACATAGGCAAAATCTCTTAGACATAAACATGAGTGACCTCTTCTTGAACATATCTCTCCGGGCAAGGGAAACAAACACAAAAATGAACAAATGGGACTATATCAAGCTGAAAAGCTTCTGTACAGCAAAGGACACCATCAATAGAACAAAAAGATATCCTACAGTATGGGAGAACATATTCGTAAATGACAGATCTGGTAAAGGGTTGACATCCAAAATATATAAAGAGCTCACACATCTCAACAAACAAAAAGCAAATAATCCAATTAAAAAATGGGCAGAGGAGCTGAATAGATAGTTCTCTAAAGAAGAAATTCAGATGGCCAACAGACACATGAAAAGATGCTCCACATCACTTGTCATCAGAGAAATGCAAATTAAACGCACAATGAGATATCATCTCACACCCAAAAGGCAAACAACAACAAATGTTGGTGAGGTTGTGGAGAAAGGGGAACCCTCCTATACTGCTGGTGGGAATGTAAATTAGTTCATCCATTGTGGAAAGCAGTATGGAGGTTCCCCAAAATGCTCAAAATAGAAACACCATTTGACCCAGGAATTCCACTCCTAGGAATTTACCCCAAGAATGCAGCACTCCAGTTTGAAAAAGACAGATGCACCCCTATGTTTATTGGTGCACTATTTACAATAGCCAAGATATGGAAGCAACCTAAATGTCCATCAGTTGATGAATGGATAAAGAAGATGTGATACATATACACAATGGAATATTACTCAGCCATAAGGAAAAAACAAATCCTACCATTTGCAACAACATGGATGGAGCTAGAAGGTATTTGCTCAGTGAAATAATCCAGGCAGAGAAAGACAAGTACCGAATGATTTTACTCATATGTGGAATAAAAGAATAAAAGAAAACTGAAGGAACAAAACAGCAGCAGACTCACAGAACCCAAAAATGGACTAATAGTTACCAAAGGGAAAGGGACTGCGGAGGACGGGTCGGAAGGGCGGGATAAGGGTGGGAACAAAAGAAAGGGGGCATTACGATTAGCATGTATAGTGTTGGGGGGGGTCACAGGGAGGGCTGTGCAACACAGAGAAGACAAGCAGTGAGTTTACAGCATCTTATTATGTTGATGGACAGTGACTGTGAACAGGGATGAGGGGGGGATTGGTGAAGGGCGGGAGCCTAGTAAACATAATGTCCTTCATGTAATTATAGATTAATGATACCAATAAAAAATTTAAAAAATTAAAGGAATTAAGTACACAGTGATGTTTAAATACATGAAAGTAGTGTGATTGTAAGACAATAACATTTCACTTCAATATTAAGGGTAATGTATCTGGAGAGTTTTAAACTATCAATATATGTAGGTCTGAGATGTATGAGGAACTGGCCAAATTCATGTAAAGCATTTATAGAAATATGCTCTGGAATACACTTCATGTATACACTTTCACTTTAACATGAAGCCACCATGATAATAAACATAGAATGTGTTTTCCTGGCTAAAACTAGACCTCTTTAGGGACGTTACCTTCTTCTCTCCAGTTATTGATCACTGGTCTGGACCCATGATCAAGAAGGTGGGAGTGAGGGACATACACATAATGGGAATTTTTTATAGGAGAAGGCAGGAGTGATCCCTTTCCTTTCCTTTCCCACATTTTAGATGGAACCCTGAAAAGTGCTGCCTGTTGTATTCTCCTCCAAACGGAGAAGCACACCTGAAATGCAGAGAAGGAATACAGTGATATTAGAGAATCTGACATGGTTTGGGAGAGGAAAGAGAACAACTATTGTTGTTTAAGTTCTTGGTCTTCTCATCCTGAAAAACCCTTTTACTTGCTCTCTTCATTAGTCAATAAACCTCTTCTGGCTTAAATCCTTTTGAAGTGAGAATCTGGTATTTGTTAGAGAATGAGTATGAAGGGTGACTACAAGAGTCTATTTGCATGCCAAACAGGACTACTTCTTTGCTTGGTAACACTTACCTTTGTAGTATTTTTGGGCACTCAGTTTATTTTTTGGTTTCATGCATGCCAGAAACATGTATGATGGCTACACTTTCAATGAGAGGATCCGAATACTCAACAAGTAAAAAGATTACTCTTATAACTAGTCTGTATTGTAAGATACAGTAAGTTATTCTCCTATCATTGATGTGAATAACCTTGATGGCTTGAGACAGACAGCCTTAGAGCTCAGATAAGATTTCTGAGAGAAATCCCATTCTCTGTCCCATTCTCCGGCTTTTAGAAGCTTAAAATACAGGTTATAGTATTAATTTCCAAATCAATTTACAAATCAACACTTGTTTTAGATCAGAACTATGAACTATTTTTTATAGATTTGTATTGATAAAAATTATCATTTGTTAAGTATAAGAGGATTTCTGTCATTTATTCAAATGCATTGTGGATAGTCATAAAGAATCTATGTTTCAAGCATTGTCCCAAGCACTGGAGAGAGACAAATCAATAAGATAGTAACTTTCTTTGATAAGGTCTCAGTTGAGGGGAAGAGAAAGAAAGGTACAGTGAGATAATTATCATATAATGTCATAATTTTTCCAATACAAATACAAATTTACTTCTCTAAGAATAGAAGGTGAGAGAGAGACCACATCTGTGAATTTCTGCACAAACCTAGCAGGCCATTTAGGTCCAGTGGATAAAGGAATACCAAATATTCCTTTATTCTGTCTCCTTTGATTTTGATCTACCAGGGCTGATAGAGATTCCTTACCTATTTAGGCCAATTTTCTAATCACACACTTTTTGAATTGAAACATTGTGGTCTATCGGTTCAAAAGCACATTGGTTAGAATATCAGCTTCTTTGCCACTGATAGAGGCAGTGTTACTATGAAGCTATGGAAGCTTAGACTTCAATGCCTTTCACTTGCATGAGGCCCTTCCTGTACACAAAATGAAAAAAAAATAATTGCAAAATACACTTCCACAAAATATAAAGCTCAGGTCCCACAAACCCTGGGTCTTCAGCTTTTTAATATATCATTAAATATAATAATCATGTATACTCTGAGGCTTACATTGTACTCCAATACAGGATTTGATGAACAACAATTACTTAATATTAACATATTCTTATCACAATTTTAAGGTAGATATTCCTTGGTGGCCATAAATACCTATCAGTGGGATCCTAAAAACATGAGATAAATGCATTTTTCAAAGCTGTCTAGATAAACAAGTTAAAATAACTAATCTTAATTTTTAAGACTCTTTCCCTCACAGAGAGATAATTTGACTCAATCCTTTTCCAACCTTGTGTGAAACATGCTCCATAACAAACATTTATCTTGTTGCTCAGAATGTCTGGAAACATTCTTAACGCTGGTCTCTCACTCACTATTTCCCTCATGTCAGTTGTAAATTGTATTCCAAATACATTTTTCCTTGTGTTTATGAAGTATTCTGCTGGTCTTAAAATACGTTACACTTAAACCATGGCATGACATAACAAATAATGCTGATAAAATTTCAGGTGGTTTGCAGTTTTATGCATCTGGTACACATGCTTCAAAAACACAAAAGGACAAGCTCAGCAAATCTAATGCTTGAAAACTAGAATTACTATGGCATTTCTTACATGCATAGCTGAATAAAAAATTATGTCATCTTTATAAAGTATCTTTAATATTAATGCAAACACCATGTGTTCCCATCATATATTGTAATATGCATTTCAGATAGCTACAATACCTGTGTGTTATGTCAGGACAACAGCTCTGCTTTTAATCTGGATGCTGTGGAAGCAACAGCTACACACAGCTTAATTTTGAACATGAGAATTTTCATTCTCTGTCTTTCAGATTCTGTTATTTTCCCAAAGTTCCTTCTTTATTACTTGATTTCCTTCAAGTTTCACCAGTCAACTACAATGTTTATTCTAATTTGGAGAAAAATCTGAAACTGTTATAATAAAGTTTACTGGAAATTTATCTAAAGCAAATATGAATGAAGATTACAATTTATTACACAGGATATGGGACCTTTCATATGTCAGATCTGAGGACTTAATAGTATTAGTTTGCCAATATTGATTTGGGTTGCTGGTACTTCACTAATTTGAGGTTAAAACTGGAAGAGGGTGCTCCTTAAGAGATCAAATACAATCACTGTCAGATGCAGTGATTGAATAGAACCATGGGTTGGTCACTCCTTTGGAGAGATGGTGAGAATGTTTTTAGTAGGAAAATGGATACTGTTGACTAGAATATGATCGTCCTGTTGTTGAACTGCCTAGGTGATCATCAGAGCAATTTCTCTTTCTTATTCCTGGAATACAGACCACATTTCCTAGCTTCCTTTTCAGATAGCTAAGGTCATTTTACTGAGTTCTTGTCAGTGGAAGAGAATGGAAGTGATGGGCACCACTTCGTACTCTGCCCATAAGAAGCTCCCATGTGTAATTCTCCAACTTCTTCCTTTCTGCTAGCTGGATGGATGATGAGCAAGAAAAGCCAGGAAGTTGTGCCTTATTGTGGGTCACAAAGATTCCATGACCCTGAGACCTCAGATGACTCTCAAAAAGCCATTTGCCTGTGCCTGTCTATCCTCAAAATAGGTTGGAAGCTCTGTGGACTGTTTATGAGAGTTAGCAATAAAGCCACTATGACAGCCACTGAGTGTTATGGTCATTACCAAGACCAACATTATGGTCATTCACACATTGTTTTGCTTGTTTGTTTCATTATTTGTTTAAAAAATTTCACATTAGGGCCTCTGAACTGCAGAGCATAAAGTAAAATTTTAATACTATTATTGACTTCTGTATGTGCTTAAGAATAACTAATTCTTATGTTGTCATTTAAGAGTATGTCCACATGCCATGTTGGGGAAAAATCAGCCTTTTGAGTAAGCTGGATTTAAATCCCAACTTGAGTTATTACTGAATAATTGCTGTAATGATCCTTAATGTAACTTAGCATCTCTGAACTTCTAAAGGATGTTGTTATGAGGATTAAAATGATACATCTACAATATAAGTCAAATAAAAGTGGTGAAAAATGTTAACTATTTCAACTGTTAATTTTTTCACAGCAATTAATTTGCTAGGGAACAGGGATGTACTTAAGCATGCTCATTAAAATATAATGGAACACATGATATAACAAGGTATGCACAAATAACACAGAAACTCTGAAAATACAATAATTAATTAACCTACAGCAAGAGTTGAAAGTACATTTCACAGAAAAGATGGCAGTAGATGTTGCTCTGAGTGATGTTTATGCCCAAAAGAGGCAAAAAGGAAGAAAAAATATTTCCTTCAAAGTTTCTCTGAGTGTATTATTAAATATTATTTCATTTGTTTATATAATATTCTTCCACTTTAAGATGTAAATAAACCAAGACACATTATTGTAATAGTTCAGTACACCTGTGTGCATTAAAATTTTCTATCTTAAGGTAGAAGTTCCAGTTCTGAGTCAAACCAAAACATTCTTATTGTATACAATTTTTTGTATACCTTGTAATGGAAGCATCCCAGGGGCAAATTGTCCTCCCAGTCATTAGAAAATTAAATGCAACTTTTAATCTTTAATCTTCCCACATCACTGCTCATGTTAACGTTCTGTTTAGGCATTCCTGCTGAGCCATATAATGCACAAATACCCTGAAATATCCCAGGTGGACAATTAATCACTGGAAAAGAGTCAGTTTAAGGAGATAAGAAGGGACAGATTTAGTAGTAGGAGATTCAAGAGTGCCATAATCAACCAGAATTTTCTTAAATTGATTTCTCAATGTAGCATGACCTGGCTGAGTATTTTAAAAAAAGATCAAACAACTACTTATGCAGACTTGCTCATAGAAATTTTTATTTATATTTCTAGTTATGAAGGAAATACATGGAAGGTGTTTTTATATTTTAAGGCTGTTACTCTACCAGAATCTGAACAACAAAAGAAAAGCACCATGCATATTTTGGAGTATTTAACTTTTTTAGAAATTTCATAGTGCTGTTGTCATATTGAACCATGAAAATGTAAAGAGCAATAGTCTGTGAGTTTGAAAAATAACATTGGAAGCAAATGTAGGAATCATACTTTGTCAGTTTCATTCAAAAGTAAAATAAAAACACAAATACTGCCACTAAAATAGTGGACAGTAAAGTTTAGTTAGGAATGAAAGAAATCACTGACATGAGCACTTACCAGTGATCAGTGAAATGAAAAGTCAGTGGAGGGGATAATGGCGATCTTTTTTATCCTCTAGTCACAATTTAAAGAAGAAGAAATGATTCAAATATGTAGAACTCATACCGACATAAAGGAAGAAGAACAATAAAGAATAATGAAGGGAAATAAATTCTTTTACTTTTCATATACCTACTTAATCCAATAAATATTTGTTCAAAGTAATAATAGCAAATGTATTAGGTGATTACAGCATGTGGATAAATGAAACAAATGGTGAAAATATTATAAAGAATGAGAGAAAAGAATTAGAAATATTCCATTATGATTTAAATGCATTACCCATAAAGTAATACAGTGTTATCTGAAAGTGGACTAGATAAACTGTGTTATTGTCACTAACTTTTTAAAGGATAATTGATATGCTGGTAGAAGAGAAAATGGAATTGAATGAATGCTCAAAACCACAGAAGGAAAAAAAAGAAGGGAAGATTTTTTCAAAAAGGGACAAAATAGAGAACAAGTTCAACAAATATGAAAGTTTCAAACGTGGTAATTATTAGCCCAACTGTGTCAATAATCACTTCCAATGAAAATGGTCTAAATATAACAAATAAAGATAGAAATTTGTAGTTAATCAGAATAAAAGAAAAGACCCAACTATATGTTGTCTAAAGAAAGCCACTTATATAAAGACACAGATTTAAAAATAAAGGTATGGTGAAAAATATACCATGCTAAAACTAGTCAATAGAAGGCTGGAGGAACCATATTAATTTCTGACAAGGAACACTTTAAAACACAGAAAATTATCAGGGATAGGGAGGAGCATTACATAATGATAAAAGGGGTCAATTCTCCCAGAATATTTAATAACTTATGTGTATACACCTAACAACAGAGCATCAACATGCATGAGGTGAAAACTGAGTACTGTAAAAAGAAATGAATGAATCTATAATTATACTGAGAGATTTCAACACCCCTCTATCAAATAAACAAATTCATTAGGAAGAAAATCAGTAACAATATAGTTGAATTGAACTGCCTCATCAATCAACTAGATGTAACTTACACTTATAGAATACTTCATCAAACAATAGCAGAATCACATTTTTTCCAAGCTCACATGGAAGATTCACAAATATAGACCACATTCTGGATCATAAAACACACTGTAAGCAATATAAAAGGATAGAAATAATGAAGGATATGCACTCAGAGCACAGCATAATTAATTTAAATTAAGAAAATTATTGCTAAAATTCTTAAAATTTAAGTTAATTTAAACTCTTTAAATTAAACTAGAGATCAATAACTGAGATATAGCTGAAAAAATCCACAAATGCTTGGAGTCTAAGCAGCATATTCTAAATATCACATAGGTTGAAGAAGAAGTCTCAAGAAAATTTTTAAGTATTTTCAATTAAGTGAAAATAAAAATACAACTTATCAAAAGTTGTGGGATAGAGGGAAACTTGCAGTACTGAATGTATATATTTAAAAAGAAGAAAAAGTTAAAATCAATAGTTGAAGCTGCTACCAGAGGAAACCAGAGAAAGATGTGTAATACAAGTTTAAAATAAGCAGATGAAAATAAATAAAAATTAGAGCAAACATCAGTGACATTAAAAACAAGAAATCTTAAATTCTCAGCAAACTAGGAAGAGAAGGTAAATTCCTCAACTTGATAAAGAACACCTACAAAAAAAATCTATAGTTGTCCTCATACGTAATTGATTGAAACTGGATGCTTTAGTACCAAGATCAGAAATAAAGCAAGATGCCTCCTTACACCACTCCTATTCAATATTGTCCTGTGAATCCTAATTAATGCATAGGGGAAGAAAAGGAAATACAAAATACAGATTGAGAAGAAAAAATAAATGTGTCCACACAAGAGATGATTATCTATGTAAAAATCACAAAGAATTGACAAACAAAGAGAAACAACAACGAAATACTTGCTGGAGCCAATAAATGATTATATCAAGGTTACAGGATATGTTTAACATATAAAAGTCAATTTCCTTCTTAAATACCAGCAAATGGATAATTAGAACTTGAAATTCAAAACAACAAAAGAAAGAAATATTTAGACATGAATCTAACAACTTGCACAATATACACATGCAAAAATCTATAACACACCAAAGAAAATATCAAGTAGATGTGAAAAAAGGAATGATATCCATGTTCATGGGTAAGTAAACTCAGTACTGTTAAGATGTGCCTTCTTCCCAACTTGATCTGTAATTCAATGCAGTCCTGATCAAAATCTTAGAAAATTATTTTGCCGATATTAACATACTGATTCTAAGGTTTATATGCAATGGAAAAATACCCAGAATAGCTGATAGGTACTGAAGAAGAAGGAGAATGTCTGACACTGAAAGACTAACATTACTCAACTTCCCAACTTCCTGTGAAACTGTACAAACCAAGAGAGTGGAGCACTGGTAAAGGAATTATCAAATCAATCAGTGCAACAGAATAGGGAGCCTAGATATAGACCTACACAAATACATAGTCAATTTATTTTTAACAAAGGAGAAATGACAAGTGAATGGAAAAGAGCTTGTCTTTTCAACAAATATAAATATTTGTTTTTATTATGTAATAGCTGTATGGTACAGCTATTACAAATGGCACAGGAATAATTATGGAGTCATATGCAAAACATATCACTCTGGACATGAACAGTAAACCATTCACAGACTTTAACTCAAATGGGTTTATACCTAAATGTAAAGTGCAAAACTGTAAAACTTCAGGCAGATAACAGGATAAAACTGATATGACTTTGGATCTGGTGATGCTTCAGAAGCAACACCAAAAGCATGATCCCTTAAAGAAAAAACTGATAGGTTGGACTTCATTAAAATTAAAAAAAAAGAACTTTCTGTACAGAAATATATTGATAAGAGAATCAAAATACAAGCCTGGGAGAAAATATTTACAAAATGCATATTCTATAATGGACTTATATCCATAACACAAAACACTAATAACAATAAAAAATAACCTAATTAAAAAAATGGACTTAACAGCTGAACAATATACAGATGGGTGGGAAGGATATACAGTACTCTGTACTATATATCCAACTTTTCTGTAAACCTAAAACTGTACCAAAAAATAAAGTCTAATATTAATTATTATTTTAAATGAGGTTAGAGTAAACCAATTTTTGGAATCATACTTTGTCAGCTTAGTTCAAAAGAAAATAAAAGTACAAGTTGCTATTAGAGGAGTAGAAATTATTTAAAGAATGAAAGAAATCTTTGAATTGAGCACTTGATAAGATATTAAAGAATTTAAGAGTAGGTAGAAATGTCAGAAATTGTGTCATTTATCCTGCACTCAATTTTAGAGATGAAACAAATTGCTATTTTTTTATCATAAGGGAAGCCCTATTTCAGGAAGAAAAATGAAGAAGACTTCAATTGCAAAAGTAAAGAACCCACTGTGACAGTTTTATGATGGCTACAAACTGGTTCTAAATTTTATTAAAACCTATGATGTATATTCACCTGTCCTAAAGTCTTGTTAAGATGCATGAAATCTCACAAGTTTTCTCAAGAGCAAAATAATAGTAAGTATTAGCCTTTTATTAAAGGCTGCCATCTTCTGCTCCATATTCATATGCAGTCTCTTACCAACTTCCATTTAACTAGGACTTCAACACCTACTGCTTACTCTTAGACTAAAATAATTCTTCTTTAAAGTATACTAGATAATGTGTTGGGGTTAACAAAGGGAGTTGCAAGTAAATTTCCTCAACTTTAATTTAGAAGTAATAATGCACATTTTATAGTTGCTTTGAGGGTCACATAAAGAATGTAGATGGTCCAGCTAAGGGGTGTATCACATTGTAATATCATTTACTGAGCACATAGTTTGTACTTTAGCCTGTACATTTAACCTCAAAATCATACTATGGTACAGCTATTACTTTTATAACCATTTGTTCTCTGGGGAAATTAAGGCTAAGTGAGATAAGCAATTTGCTCAACATTCTTCAGCAGGTGGAGAAGCTAATTAGGATCTAAAACCAGGTATGGCAGATTCTTAAGACTACTCTCTTTTTCACCATATGTGTCATCAATAAATATTTCTCTTCCTTAAGTTCTATGCTGTTTGTAGCCTTGATATCTTAATCATATATAAAAATGCTGATTTTCATTCTCTGTCTTTATCTCTTTCCATCTGATAGTTGTAAATTGAATTGAGAAAACATGCAATCATAGCTTCACAGTAAAACTCACAGGAACAATTATAATTAATGGTTATACATTAGTTTTTGTTATAGTATTTATTATTATATAATAAGTAACAAAACATTGTTAATATATAGGAGTTATTCAAAAATTGAAAACCTTCATTCTGATCTTAATTCATCATCATTCCAAGCTCAGATATAAGCAATGATTTTGTTCTGGTAAAATTAATTAAAAACAGATTTCCCAAACTAAACTGTATATTACCTAAAAATAGTGACTGTGTTTTTATCATCTTTGAAAAACATATCCCGGTGCCTTGATATTTAATGTAATTTTTTTACTGAACTTTTCTTGTGGACATTTTAAGACATGTTATTTACTTTAACATAAGATCAAAAAATTTTTTTAAATCTAGGCATTGAAGAAGCAAGGTAAAGTTATCTATTTATTTCATGGTTCTAAGAATTCAAATTCTTAATTCTTTGCCCCATGATTTGCTATATAGGTGCCAAATATTGGTAGATTTCTCTATTCAGTTTTAATTCTTGTTTGTTTGTCTGTAAAGTAAAAGGTTTACATCCTTGTCCTAGTCCATCTGGGCTGCTTTAACTGAAATACCATATACTAGGTACCTTAGAAACAACAGAAATTTCTTTCTCACAGTTCCAGTCCAAGATCAAGGCACTGGTCAATTAGGTGTCCAGTGAAAGCTTGATTCCTAAGGCACTTTTTTCACTGTAACCTTAAGTGGGGGGAAGGACAGGACGATCTCTCATTAGTGCGCTCTTTTCTAAGAGCAGTTATTCCATCAGGAGGGCTCCACACTCATGACCAAATCACCTCCCAAAGGCTTCACCTTCAAACATTGTCACCTAGGGGATTACCTCTTAACATATGAATCTTGGGAAGATGCAGATTCAGACCATAGCAATCCTGTACCTTACATAATGAAAGATCCTGAAGTAATGAAATATGTGAAGTAATTTTATAAACAGTAAAGTATTTGACATAGTATCCTAGAGTCCTATTCTATTGAACATCTATTCTATTTTATTGACTCCTTTGGCCAAATTATCTTAGTGATCCATATTTTACAATTATTAGCCACAGAAGATGCAACTCCAGCCCTGCTATAGAAATAAGTAAGATTGTTTTTTTTCTGTGCTTAAAGATTCAAAGATGGCAGTGTGAGAGACAAGACAGAGACTTCCTCCTAAAACAGCATATAATATGAAAATATAATTAATAAAACTAACCATGAGAGAGCAACAGCAAAGAGGACTGCGCCAGACTGCATACACCTGGAGAAAAGAGCAGACCTCACGGAACAGGGTAACGTACTAAAGCTGTGACCTGGCAGGACCCAAGCCCTTCCCCAACTCCAGCTCACCAGCAGGAGGAAGTAGGGAGGGAGTAGAAGCCTGGGACTGCTGAATACCTAGCTCCGGAGATCTGCTCTGGGAGTACAAACCTACGTTTCATGGTACTTTCGTTATACTCTCATGATTACGGGTTTGGAAAGCTGGGAAAGGCATAGTTCCTGGGGAGACTGGGATTCCAGCTGCTTGTGGAAAGCAGGAATCCATATCCAGCTGCTCTGGGACAAAAGCTTATACCTGTGTGTTGGGCCCACTGCTTCAGGCAGTGGAGGCAGACATAGTAGCCAGGAAGCAGGACTCTTTCCTATTCCCAGGTACCAATACCACTCCCTTGCAACCCCTGACGTTGCTTCAGAGGCTGAGCAGCTACAGAGAGTAGAGCTTCTGGACACAAAAGGGCACCATATAGAAATATGAAACACCAAAGGAACCTGGTCCAGAGTAAAATTATTAATACAACTCCCAAGAAAGATTTAAATGACATGGACCTCATGACTCTTCCTGAAAGGGAGTTCAAAATAAAAATCATTAACATGCTAATGGAGGTATGGAAAGATATCCAAGAACTCAGAAATGAATTCCAGTCAAAGTTCCAATCATTGAAGAACACAATGGAGGGTATAAAAAGTAGATTGGATACTGTAGAGGAGATGATAAATAAAATAGAAACCAAAGAAGAAGAATACAAAGGAACTGAGGCACAGAGAGAAAAAGGATCTCTAAGAATGAAAGACTATTGAGAGAACTGTGCAACCAATCCAAATGGAACAATATTCACTTTATAGGGATACCAGAAGAAAAGAGAGAGAGGGATAGAAAATATCTTTGAGGAGGTAATTGCTGAAAATTTCCCCAATCTGGGGAAGGAGATAGTCTCTCAGGCCATGGAGGTGTACAGATCCCCCAACACAATGGACCCAAGGAAGACAACACCAAGACATATAGTAATTAAAATGGCAAATATCAAGAATAAGGACAGACTATTAAAAGCAGCCAGAGAGAGAAATGAGATCACATACAAAGGAAAGCTCATCAGGCTAACATCAGATTTCTTAGCAGAAACCTTACAGGCCAGAAAAGAGTGGCATAATGTATTTAATGCAATGAGGCAGAAGGGCCTAGAACCAAATTACTTCATCCAGCAAGATTATCATTTAAATTTGAAGGAGGGATTAAACAATTTCCAGATAAGCAAAAGTTGAGAAAATTTACCTGGGACAAAGTCAATTTTGGAGGGAATGCTATAGATGGAAGTGTTCCTAAGGTTTAATACCTGTCACCAGAGGTAACAAAATCATAGTAAAGAAGTAGAACAGCTAATTTCTAAGCAAATGCAAAATTAAATTAACTATTCCCAGAGTCAATCAAGGGATAGACAAACAGTAAAGAATATGATACCTAATATATAAAGAATGGAGGAGGAAGAAAAAAGGAGGGTAAAAAGAAAAGAACCTGTAGAACATGTTTGTAATATCATACTGTGAGTTAAGTTAGACTCTTAGATAATAAGGAAGTTAACCTTGAACCTTTGGTAACCACAAATCTAAAGTCTGTGATGGCAATAAGTACAAACCTATCAATAATCACCCTAAATGTAAATGGACTAAATGCTCCAATCAAAAGACATAGAGTCGCTGAATGGATAAAAAAACAAGACCCATCTATATGCTGCCTATAAGAGAATCTGTTTTAACCCAAAACCATACACAGACTAAAAGTGAAGGAATGGAAAAAGATATTTCATGAAACTAACAGAGAGAAAAAAGCAGGAGTTGCAGTACTTGTATCAGACAAAACGGACTTCAAAACAAAGAAAGTCACAAGAGACAAATAAGGACATTACATAATGTCAAAGGGGTGAATCAAACAAGAAGATATAACCATTATAAATACTATGCTCCCAACACAGGAGCACCTACATATGTGAAACAAATACTAACTGAATTAAAAGGGGAAATAGAATGTAATGCATTCATTCTAGGAGACTTCAACACTCCACTCACTCTGAAAGACAGATCAACCAGACAGAAAATAAGTAAGGACACAGAGGCACTGAACAACACATTAGAATAGATGGACCTAACAGACATCTACAGAACTCTATACACAAACGCAGCAGAATACACATTCTTTTCAAGTACATATGGAACATTTTCAAGAACAGATCATATACTATGCCACAAAAAGAGCCTCAGTAAATTCAAAAAGATTGAAATTGTACCAACCAGTTTCTCAGACCACAAAAATATGAAACCAGAAATAAATTTTGCAAAGAAAATGAAATATTGTACAAACACACAGAGGCTACACAACATGCTCCTAAACAACCAATGGATCAATGACCAAATAAAAACAGGTATCAAGCAATATGTGGAGACAAATGACAACAACAATTCAACACCACAAAATCTGTGGGACACAGCCAAGGCCATGCTAAGAGGAAGGTATATTGTAATGTAGGCCTACATCAGGAAAGAAGAACAATCCCATATAAGCAGTCTAAACTCACAATTAATGAAACTAGAAAAAAAAAGAACAAACGAGGCCCCAAGTCAGTAGAAGGAGGGTCATAATAAAGATTAGAGTAGAAATAAATAAAATCAAGAAGAATAAAACAATAGAAAGAATCAATGAAAACAAGAGGTGGCTCTTTGTGAAAATAAACAAAATAGATAAACCTCTAGCCAGACTTATCAAGAAAGAAAGAGTGTGTACACACATAAACAGAATCAGAAATGAGAAAGGAAAAATCACTATGGACACCACAGAAATTTAAAGAATTATTAGAGAATACTATGAAAAATTATATGCTAACAAACTGGATAACCTAGAAGAAATGGACAACTTTCTAGAAAAATACAACCTTCTAAGGCTAACCAAAGAAGAAAGAGAAAATCTGAACAGACCAATTACCAGCAATGAAATCAAACTGGTAATCAAAAAACTACCTAAGAACAAAACCCCTGAACCAGATGGCTTCACTGCTGAATTTTATTAAACATTTAGTGAAGACCTAATACCCATCCTCCTTAAAGTTTTCCAAAGAGAAGAACAAGAGGGAATACTTCCAAACTCATTCTATGAGGCCAGCATTACTCTAGTACCAAAACCAGGCAAAGACAACACAAAAAAAAGAAAATTACAGACCAATATCCCTGATGAACATAGATGCAAAAATACTCAACAAAATATTAGCAAACCGAATTCAAAAATACATCAAAAAGATCACCATCATGATCAAGTAGGACTTATTTCAGGAATGCAAGGATGGTACAACATTCAAAAATCCATCAACATCATCTACCACATCAACAAAAAGAATGACAAAAACCACATAATCATCTCCATAGATGCTGAAAAAGCATTTGACAAAATTCAACACCCATTCATGATAAAAACTTTCAACAAAGTGGGTATAGAGGGCAAGTACCTCAACATAATAAAGGCCATATATGACAAACCCACACCCAACATAATACTTAACAGCAAGAAGCTGAAAGCTTTTCCTTCTTTGAGACTTGAAACAAGACAAGGATGCCCACCATCCCCACTTCTATTCAGCATAGTACTAGAGGTCCTAGCCATGGCAATCACACAACACAAAGAAATAAAAGACATCCAGATTGGCAAGGAAGAAGTCAAACTGTCCATGTTTGCAGATGACATGCACATAAAAAAACCCTAAAGAATCCAGCCCTAAACAACTAGATCTAATATCTGAATTCAGCAAAGTTGCAGGATACAAAGTTAATACACAGAAATATGTGGCATTCCTATACACTAATGATGAACTAACAGAGAGAGAAATCAGGAAAACAATTCCCTTCACAATTGCATTAAAAATAATAAAATACCTAGAAATAAACCTAACCAAGGAAGTGAAAGACCTATACCCTGAAAACTACAATACACTCTTTTTTTCTTGCTTTCATTTCTTTTTTTATTGAAATATAGTTGACATACAATAATATTGCTTTCAGATGTACAACAAAGTAATTCAATAATTAAATGTATTACTGGATGCTGACCACCATAAGTGTAGTTACCCTCTGTTACCAAACCAAGATATTACAATAGTATTGGTTGTATTCTTAATCTTATCTTCTTAAGAATGATAAAGTGGTTGAGTCAATAGGCTCAAAACCTTTTGCTAATCAACATTAGAAGAAATCCAGTCAGGGATACACTAAGACTAAGACAGGAGTTTATATGTGTACATGTAGGGAGAAGTTACTAAAAATGGTGAGTTCTGAAGACAGTCTTGAGCTCTGAAGTTAGTTATTTTCTTTCATTTAGTCAATCATATTTTTTAGTTTGTAGCACCTTAAAGGCACTATTCTAAGATCTGAAGACACATTGGTGATTAAGACAAACAGTCCCTCACTCATGACACTTAAATTCTCTCCCACTTGGAAACACATCCCAAGACAGATTCAAGATTTATCCTCTGGCTTTTCATGGGAGACACATTATGTGCACCCGAGGATCAAAGCCATAGTCCTAAATCATCATTACTGTTTCATCCACTGTAGGCCACATATCTCCCAAGGTAAAACAAGGCTCAAGTAGAAGTCTTCAACCCTGGAGCCAAGGCTGTGGTGGTGGAAGGCAAGAATTGGGTGAAGGGTGCAAATTCCTTTTTTTAAAAAATTCCATGCATCAAATACATACACCTTTCCTTTTATTTTAAGGGTCTGATAGTAGAGAGGGCTTAATTTGAGGATGGGCTTGAGAATCTTGGAATAGGCCTTTTATGAACCACTGCAATTGGCTCAGGAGCCATCCTGACTCAATCTGGCAATAGGAGTGGCAATTATTTACTCCTTAAGGGCTTACAGGTGAAAAGTTTTCCCAATGCAGATCCAGCTTGCCTTCAGTGAAGACTCTCTTTTTCATCAAATTTCAGTGAGTTTATTGCACATGTATTTCTTAGTACTTGTTTTGGGACAGGCTCTGTTCTGGTTTCTGAGTATATGGTGTTGAAGCAGAAAGACAGTCATGAGACTTATGGTAACTAAGTAAAGATAGAATTAAAGAAGTAAATTTAAAATTTATTATTTGATCCCAGCAATGCCATTTGCTCTGAAGGGTGCTGAGTGTGTAAGTGATAAAGCAAACTGACTTGTCCTGGGGATCAGGAAAGCCCTCTTATTTGGCTAGAAATAGGTGAATAGGAATTGTCAGGGATAAAAGGAGAAAAGTTTTAGGCAGAAGTAAGAGAGTGAGGAAAGAGTGGCAGATGTGTGTGTGTGAAGAATGGAATAACAGAAAAACACATTTCTTTAAAGCCTGGACCATGCGGAAGACAGTTCTGCCAGATGAGGAAGGAGATGGGCAGGCCTCATAGTACTATAGAACTCAAAGATGAGGGTGAGGAATTCAGCAAGTTTGTATCTGTTGTGATTTCCTTGGTCATTATACTCCAACAGTGGTAAAGTGATCTGAGTTGTTTCCTCCTGCCATTCTCCATCCCTTAAGTTCTTTGGCCATCTATCTTCTGGCCCACAGAGCCGTTGCTGTCACCTTCACCTGGAAGCAGGGCCCGCTCTGGACCCTCTACCACAGGTCTGTCGCAGTGGGAGCCTCTTCTCGGCTGAGCTCTCTGAAGTCCGGCCCGGCCAGCGGCTCAAGTCCAAGTCGATTGCTACCCTCAGGCCACTGCAGGAGAGAAGAGGAGGGGCAAGGCGGCAATCCGAGGCCAGGGGGTGAGGTCAGTACCACCCTCACATGTGCACCAGGAGGACGGTGCAACCAAGCAAGCATGGCAAGGGTCCGTCTGCATTGGGCTCCACCAGGCCTGCTGCATGGACTGGACAGTGTGGGCCGCTCCTGACTGGGCCAGTGGACTGAAGCACGGATGGAACGGCAGGAGCTGCCTTACCCGGCAGCGCTCACAATGCTACTACAATACTCTCTTAAGAGAAATTAAAGAAGATACCAATAAATGAAAACAAATCCCATGCTCATGGACAGGAAGAATTAATATTGTCAAAATGGCCATCCTGCCTAAAGCAATGTATAGATTCAATGCAATTTCTATCAAAACACCAACAGCATTCTTCAATGAACTAGAGAAAATCGTTCTAAAATTCATATGGAACTACAAAAGACCTCAAATAGCCAAAGAAATTCTGAGAAGGAAGAATAAAACTGGGGGCATTACTTTCCCCAACTTCAAACTCTACTACGAAGTCACCATAATCAAGACAATTTGTTACTGGCACAAGAACAGTCCCATAGACCAGTGGAACAGACTAGAGAGCCCAACCATATAAACCCAACCATATATGGTCAATTAATATATAGTAAGGGAGCAATAGATATACAATGGGGAAATGACAGCCTCTTCAACAGTTGGTGTCAGCAAAACTGGACAGCTGCATGCAAGAGAATGAAACTGGATTATTGTTTAACCCCATACACAAAAGTAAACTCGAAATGGATCAAAGACTTGAATGTAAGTCATGAAACTATTAAACACTTAGAAGACAACATAGGCAAACATCTCCTGAATATAAGCATGAGCAACTTGCTCCTGAATGCATCTCCTCAAGTAAGGGAAACAAAGCAAAACTGAACTCATAGGACTATATCAAACTAAAAAGTCTGTACAGCAAAGGACACCATCAACAGAACAAAAAGGGATCCTGCAGTATGGAAGAATATGTTTGTAAATGCAGATCTGACAAGGGGTTAACATCCAAAATATGTAAAGAACTTACATGCCTCAACACCCAAAAAGCAAATAACCCAATTAACAAATGGGCAGAGGATATGAAGAGACAGTTCTCCAAAGAAGAAATTCAGATGGTCAACAGACACATGAAAAGATGCTCATCATCACTAATCGTCAGGGAAATGCAAATTAAAACCACAATGAGATATCACTTCACACTAGTAAGGTTGGCCAGCATCGAAAAGTCTAAAAACAACAAATGCTGGTGAGAATGTGGAGAAAGGGGAACCCTCCTACACTGCTGGTGGGAATGTAGGCTAGTTCAACCATTGTGGAAAGCAATATGGAGGTTCCTCAAAATACTAAAAATAGAAATACCATTTGACCTGGGAATCCCACTCCTTGTAATTTACCCAAAGAATACAACTTCTCAGATTCAAAAAGACATATGCACCCCTATGTTTATCACATCACTTTTTGCAATAGCCAAGATATGGAAGCAACCTAAGTGTCCGTCAGTACATGAATGGATAAAGAAGATGTGGTACATATACACAATGGAATACTATTCGGCAGTAAGAAAGAAACAGATTCCAGCATTTGCAACCACATGGATGGAGCTGGAGGACATTATGCTCAGTGAAAAAAGCCAGGCGGGGAAAGACAAATGCCAAATGATTTTCCTCATTTGTGGAGTATAACAATGAAGCAAAACTGAAGGAACAAAATAGCAGCAAACTCGGAGACTCCAAGAACTAACTATTGATTACCAAAGAGGAAGGATGTGGAAGGGTGGGTGGGGAGGGAGGGAGAAGGGGACTGAGGGGTATTATGTTTGGGACACATGGTGTGGGGGAACACAGGAGAACAGTGTAGCACAGAGAAGGCACATAGTGGAGCTCTGGCATCTTACTACACTGATGGACAGTGACTGCATTGGGGTATGGGTGAGGACTTGATAATATGAGTAAATGTAGTAACCACATTGTTTTTTCATGTGAAACCTTCATAAGAGTGTATATCAATCATACCTTAATAAAAATAAGTAAAAAAAAGATTGAGCAAATAGGAAGATTCTATGATCACCTCTACATATAGTCCTGTAAAAAATGAGCATTTAATCTAAGTAAGAATAATTTTGTATACTTGAATGACAAATATCTGTTTATGAGAAAGACTTTGGGTGGAAAATCTCTATCAATGATATAGATAATGATTTCTTAAGTTCATCATACCTTGTTTATTGAAGAGCATTAATCATTCACATATTTGATTAAAGGTATTTTCAAATATCCATTCCTAATACTAAGAATAATTTTTTAGAAAATCAAAGTGAGAAAATTATTATTTCTGCCAAAGAAGGTATATTTTTGGGGATAATTACCAAAAATTATCAGAGAATATCACTAAATCTCTTTTAATGTATTAGTTTCCTATTATTTCTGTTAGAAATTACAACAGGCAGTAGATTAAAACAGTACAGATTATTATCTTATACTTCTGGAAGTCAGAAATCTTAATTGGCCAACACTAAGCTACAATCAAGGGGTCAGTCAGTAGAGCTGTGTCACTTATTGAGACTCCAGGGGAAAAATCTGTTTCTTTGACTTTTCTAGCTTCTGCACATTGCTTATATTCCTTGGCTCATGGGCCCATCCTTCATCTTCCAAGCATAGCATCTTACAATTTCTCTCATTCTGAATCTAACCTTCTTACCTCCTTCTTATAAGGGCCCTTGTGATTACATCACTGGGCCTATCCAAATAATCCAGGATAATCTCCCTCCCTCAATGTCTGTAACTTAATTATTTCTTAAAAATCCCTCTACCATAGAAGAAAACATAGGCATGCATTCCAGGAATTAAAAATCTTTGGGCCCATTATTCAGCCTTCTGCATTTACTTATTTAAAGATTAAGTTCTGGGTAGGATTGAGTATATTTTTTCTTAAAAAACACATTTTAAAAGAAAAAATATCTAAATTTTAAAATGTTTAAACACTTGTAAAAAAAGAATATGGACTTGAAAATCTTTTAGGCCAACCTAAAACCCTTATGTTTAAGGAGGCTAAAATTATACATAAAAATGAGAAATGTTGTAAATGCAATGGTAAAAAAATGTATTATATATTTGTTTATAAAGATATTTCTATTAAAGTAAAACAAAAAAATTCACTTTAAAACACATTTATTTTGTTATTGGGAATACAAGCATGGAATATATAAAAAGCACAAAGATAAAGTCTCATGTTTTGGGACTTGGAAATAACATTTAGTTACATTATAAAAAAGGTAAAGTTTGAAAGGAAAAAGATACATGTCACATATTCAGGTATGTGATTAACAAAGAATAATTTTTAAAATGTATTAATCTTCAGAGTTTATGTTCTATTTTTTAATTTGCAAAACAGAGTGTAGAAGAGACTGAAATGTTTTAAAGACAGTGAGATTCATGAAGCTCACAGACTCCATGTCTCTGGAATAACATAATAAATATAGCCCAGTAATTTATGATTTTCTGAACCGCTGTTGATTTCTGCTCAACCATAGAAATAAGAAATTGGTCTAGATTCATTCTTATGGTCTGTTCTGAGGGTCAAAATAAGAAAGAAGTTGGATTGTGCAAACTGCAAACTTCAGAATTTTATATGCAGTCTGAGCAGGGTTATAGAACCTAAAATGAGCTCATTATTTTCTGCCACATAGTAGAAGGAAAAACAAGTGCTCAGGCCCAGGAAAGAAATGGAAATCAGTACCTTTGGAACAGAACACAAGGCTACATATTTTCTAACCTAAAGGGAATTTTCTGACTGTACAGATTAGTACACTGTTCCTAGAATGTCCATCAGCTAACAGGAGCTAGTCTATATAGAAAATCACTTGGTAAGCTGCTTGAAAATTTGATTTGTTTATAGAAATATTTGGAATTCACAAATCCGTGGAGACAAAAAGCAGACTGTGGTTACTAGAGCTTAGAGGTAGGGAGAAATGGGGGCAGTGGCTGCTTCCTAGGTATGGGTTTCCCTCTGGGGTGCTGAAAAGATGGAACTAAATAGTGATGGTGGTGGTACAACACTGTGAGTACCCTTAATGCCACTGTGCACTTTAAAATGATTAAAATGGTACATTTTATTTTATGTGTGTTTTACCACAGTAAAAAAAATTAAATATGTTTCTCTGGCTATATATGAAAAATGTGTAGAGAAAATACCCAGAAATCTGTATTTTGAATTTATACATCAGGAGATTCTGATAGGTAGCTATTTTTCATGAATTACTACTTTTACATCTAATTTTGTAAGTTTACCTACAGTTTGGATAAAGTTATAAAACTTGGTGGGATTAAAGATGGTGGCATGAGAGGAGAGACAGAGGCTTCCTCCTAAAACTGGATACAATTAGAAAATTTAATTGGTGCAACTAATCATGAGAGAGCAACTGGAAAGAGGACGGCATCAGACTGCACACACCTGGAGAAAAGATCAGACCTCACTGAATTGGGTAATGTACCAGAGCTGTAGCTCCATGGGACCAGAGCCCCTCCCCAACCCCAGCTCACCAGTGGGAGGAAGAGAAATGGAGCAGAGAGGGAGTGGAAGGCTTGGGACTGCTGAATACCTAGCTCCAGAGATCTGTTCTGGGAGCACAAACCTACATCATTGTGCTTTCATGAGACTCACATGACTACAGGGTTGGAAGTTTAATACAGGCAGAGTTCCTGGGAAAACTGGGATTCTGGCTGCTTGTGGAAAGCAGGGATCCATATCTGGATGCTCTGGGACAAAATCTTATACCTGTGTGACTGGTCACTGGCTCAGGCAGTGGAGACAGGCACAGCAGCCCAGAACTGGGGAACAGCTCTTTCCTCACCCGAGGTATCTGTACCACTCCCCTGCAACCCCTGACGTTGCTTCTGGGACTGAGAAGCTCCAGAATAGAGCTTCTGGACACTAGATGGTGCCATATCCAAACCTAAAATGCCAAAGGAACCTTGTCCAGAATAAAATTATTAATAAACTCCCTGGAAAGATTTAAATGATATGGACCTTGTGACTCTTCCTGAAAGGGAGTTCAAAATAAAAATCATCAATATTATAATGGAGGTATGGAGAGACATCCAAGAACTCAGGAATGAATTCAGGTTGGAGATCCAATCATTGAAGAGCACGATGGAGCGTATTAAAAGCAGGTTGGATAAGGTGGAGGAGACAATAAATAAAATAGAAAGTAGAGAAGAGGAATACAAAGAAGCTGAGGCACAGAGAGAAAAAAGGATCTCTAAAATGAAAGAAAATTGAGAGAACTGTGTGACCAATCCAAGAGGAACAATTCGCATTATAGGGATATCAGAAGAAGAACAGAGAGACTAAGGGATAGAAATGTCTTTGAGGAGGTAGTTGCTGAAAAATTCCCAATCTGGGGAAGGAGATAGTCTCTCAGGCCATGGAGATCCACAGATCTCCCAACACAAGGGACCCAAGGAACACAACACCAAGACAAATAATAATTAAAATGGGAAAGATCAAGGATAAGGACAGACTGTTAAAAGCAGCTAGGAGCAGAAATAAGATCACATACAAAGGAAAGCCCCTCAGGCTAACATCAGACTTCTCAGCAGAAACCTTACAGGCCTGAAGGGAGTGGCATAACGTATTTAATGCCATGAAGCAGAAGGGCCTGGAACCAAGATTAGTTTATTCGGCAAGATTATCATTTAAATTTGAAGGAGGGATTAAACAATTTCCAGATAATCAAAAGCTGAGAGACTTTACCTCAGACAAACTATCTCTGCAGTCTATTTTGGAGGGACTGCTATAGATTTAAGTGTTCCTAGGCTTGGATAGCTGTCACCAGAGGTAGTAAAATCATGGTAGGGAGGGTGGAGAAGCTGATTTCAAGGTAAATGGAAAATTAAATTGACTATTCTCAAAATCAATCAAGGGATAGACAAAAAGTACAGAATTTGATACGTAATATATAACGAATGAACGAGGAAGAAAAAGAAGGAGAAATAGAAAAGAACCTTCAGATTGTCTTTCTAACGGCATACTAAGTGAGTTAAGTTAGACTTTTAGATAGTAAGGAAAGTAACCTGGAACCTTTGGTAACCACGAATCTAAAGCCTGAAATGGCAATAAGTACATAACGATTGATAATCACCCTAAATGTAAATGGACTGAATGCACCAGTCAAAAGACATAGAGTCAATGAATGGATAAAAAAAATAAGACACGTCTATATGCTGCTTTCAAGAGACTCACCTCAAACCCAAAGACATGAACACACTAAAAGTCAGAGGATGGAAAAACATATTTCATGCAAACAGTAGAGAGTAAAAAAGCAGGTGTTGCAGTACTAGTATCAGACAAAATAAACTTCAAAACAAAGAAAGTAACAAGACATCAAGAACGACATTACATAATGATAAAGGGCTCAGTCCAACAAGAGGATATAACCATTATAAATATCTATGCACCCAACACAGGAGCACCAGCATATGTGAAACAAATACTAACAGAACTAAAGGAGGAAAGAGAATGCAATGCATTCATTCTAGGAGACTGCAATACACCATTCACTCCAAAGGACAGATCTACCAGACAGAAAATAAGTAAGGACACACAGGCACTGAACAACACACCAGAACAGATGTACCTAATAGACATCTACAGAACTCTACACCCAAAAGCAAAAGGATACACATTCTTCTCAGGTGCACATGGAACATTCTCCAGAATAGACCACATACTAGGCCACAAAAAGAGCCTCAGTAAATTCAAAAAGATTGAAATTCTGCCCAACTTTTCAGACCACAAAGGTATAAAAGTAGAAATAAATTGTACAAAGAAAGCAAAAAGGCTCATAAACACATGGACGCTTAACAAAATGCACCTAAATAGTCAATGGAGCAACAACTAAATTAAAATGGAGATCCAGCAATACATGAAAATAAATGACAACAACAACACAAAGCCCCAACTTCTGTGGGATGCAGCAAAAGCAGTATTAAGAGGAAAGTATATAGCAATCCAGGCATATATAAAGAAGGATGAACAATCTCAAATGAATGGTCTAATGTCACAATTATCAAAATTGGAAAAAGAAGAACAAATGAGGCCTAAGGTCAGCAGAAGGAGGGACATAATAAAGATCTGAGAAGAAATAAACAAAATTGAGAAAAATAAACAATAGAAAAATCAATGAAACCAAGAGCTGGTTCTTCGAGAAAATAAACAAAATAGATAAGACTCTAGCCAAACTTATTAAGAGAAAAAGAGAATCAACACACATCAACAGAATCAGAAATGAGAAAGAAAACATCATGATGGGCCCAACAGAAATACAAAGAATTATTAGAGACTACTATGAAAACCTAGAAGAAATGGACAACTTCCTAGAAAAATACAACTTTCCAAGACTGACGAAGGAAGAAACACAAAATCTAAACACACCAATTACCAGCAAAGAAATTGAAGCAGCAATCAAAAAACTACCCAAGAAAAAACACCTGGGCCAGATGGATTTACCTCGGAATTTTATCAGACATACAGAGAAGATATAATACTCATTCTCCTTAATGTTTTCCAAAAAATAGAAGAGGTGGGAACACTCCCAAACTCATTCTATGAAGCCAACATCACCCTAATACCAAAACCAGGCAAAGACCCCACCAAATAAGAAAACTACAGACCAATACCTCTGATGAACGTAGATGCAAAAATACTCAATAAAATATTAGCTAACCTAATTCAAAATTATATTAAAAGGATCATACACCATGACCAAGTGGGATTCATCCCAGGGATGTGAGGATGGTACAACATTCGAAAATCCATCAACATTATCCACCACATAAACAAAAGGAAAGACAGAAACCACAAGATGATCGCCATAGATGCTGAAAAAGCATTTGACAAAATTCAACATCCATTCATGATAAAAACTCTCAACAAAATGGGCATAGAGGGCAAGTACCTCAACATAATATAGGCCATATATTGTAAACCCACAGCTAACATCATACTGAACAACGAGAAGCTGAAAGCTTTTCCTCTGAGATCAGGAACAAGACAGGGAAGCCCACTCTCCCCACTGTTATTTAACATAGTACTGGAGGTCCTAGCCACAGCAATTAGACAAAACAAAGAAATACAAGGAATCCAGATTGGTAAAGAAGAACTTAAACTGTCACTATTTGCAGATGACATGATATTGTACATAGAAAACCCTAAAGACTCCACTCCAAAACTAATACAACTGATAATGGAATACAGCAAATTTGCAGATACAAAATTAACACACAGAAATCTGTGGCTTTCCTATACACTAACAATGAACCAATAGAAAGAGAAATCAGGAAAACCATTCCATTCACAACAGCATCAAAAAGAATAAAATACCTAGGAATAAACCAAACCAAAGAAGTGAAGGACCTATACCCTGAAAACTATAAGACACTGTTAAGAGAAAATGAAGAGGACACTAACAAATGGAAACTCATCCCATACTCTTGGCTAGGAAGAATTAATATAGTCAAAATGGCCATCCTGCTCAAAACAATATACAGATTTGATGCAATCCCTATCAAATCACCAACAACATTCTTCAACAAACTGGAACAAATAGTTCAAAAATTCATATGTAAACATCAAAGAACCCAAATAGCCAAAGCAATCCTGAGAAAGAAGAATAAAGTGGGGGGGATTTCACTTTCCAACTTCAAGCTCTACTACAAAGCCACAGTAATCAAGACAATTTGGTACTGGCACAAGAACATAGTCACAGACCAGTGGAACAGATTAGAGACTCAAGACATTAACCCAAACATATATGGTCAATTAATATTTGATAAAGGAGCCATGTACATACAATAGGGAAATGACAATCTCTTTAACAGATGTTGCTGACAAAACCAGACAGCTTACATATAAGGGAATGAAACTGGATCACTGTCTAACCCCATACACAAAAGTAAATTTGAAATGGGTTAAAGAATGTAAGTCTTGAAACCATAAAACTCTTAGAAAAACATGTAGGCAAAAATCTCTTGGACATAAACATTAGCAAACATATCTTCATGAAGATATCTCCCCGGGCAAGGGAAAAAAAAGCAAAAATGAACAAGTGAGACTATATTAAGCTGAAAAGCTTCTATACAGCAAAGGACACCATCAATCGAACAAAAAGGTACCCTACATTATGGGAGAATATATTCATAAATGTCAGATCCAATAAAGGGTTGACATCCAAAATATACAAAGAGCTCCTGCAACTCAAAAAAAAAGCAAATAATCCAATTAAAAAATGGGCAGACGAGCTGAACAGACTGTTCTCCAAAGAAGAAATTCAGATGGCCAACAGATACATGAAGAGATGCTCCACATCGCTAGTTATCAGAGAAACGCAAATTAAAACCACAATGAGGTATCACCTCACACCAGTAAGGATGGCTACCATCGAAAAGACAAACAACAACAAATGTTGGCGAGGTTGTGGAGAAAGGGGAACACTCCTACACTGCTGGTGGGAATGTAAATTAGTTCAACCATTGTGGAAAGCAATGTGGAGGTTCCTCAAAATGCTCAAAATAGAAATACCATTTACCCAGGAATTCCACTTCTAGGAATTTACCCTAAGAATGCAGCACTCCAGTTTGAAAGAGAAAGATGCACCCCTATGTTTATTGCTGCACTATTTACAATAGCCAAGATGTGGAAGTAACGCAAATGTCCATCAGTAGATGAATGGATAAAGAAGATGTGGTACATATACACAATGGAATATTACTCAGCCATAAGAAAAATCAGATCCTACCATTCACAACAAGATGGATGGATCTAGAGGGTATTATGCTGAGTGAAATAGGCAAGGCGGAGAAAGACAAGTACCAAAAGATTTCACTCGTATGTGGAGTATAAGAACAAAAGAAAACTGAAGGAACAAAACAGCAGCAGAATCACAGAACCCAAGAATGGACTAACAGTTACCAAAGGGAAAGGAACTGGGGAGGACATGTGGGAAAGGAGGGATAAGGGCGGGAAAAAAGAAATGGGGCATTATGATCAACATGTATAGTGTGGGGGGTTCATGGGGAGGGCTGTGCAACACAGAGAAGACAAGTAGTGATTTTACAGCCTCTTACTCTGTTGATGGACAGTGACTGTGAACAGGGATGTGGGGGAGAGTTGGTGAAGGGGGGAGCCTATTAAACATGTCTTTCATGTAATTGTAGATTAATGATACCAAAATAAAACTAAAAAAATGAAAGAAAAGAAAAGAAAAAAAGAAAGAAAGATAAAAGCAGTTTTAGTTCATATAGCCTAAAAGCAGAATCATCCGGTTTTCCATTAACATGTGAGTGGATAAACTAAATGTTTTATATCCATGTACTAGAACTTCGCATCAATAAAAAGAAACTACCAATACATGACACAACATGGCCAAATAATAATGCTGAGTGAGAGAAGCCAGACAAAAAAAAGGATATGATGTGACTCCATTTTAAAAAATTATAGAAAATGAAAACTAATGCATAGTCACAGAAAGCTGATTTATTTTTTTCCTGAAGAGAAGAGATAGGCAGTAGAACAGGGACTAAAGGGAGGGATTACAAAAGGGCACATGGAACCTTTTGGAGGTGATAGCCGTTTTCATTATCTTGATTATCATGCTGGTCCCATAGATATACACATAGTTAAGACAAATAAAGTCATACACCTTAGAAACTGCAGTTCATAATATGTCAGTAGCTCAGTAACACTGTTAAAGCACTATTGATAGTAATGAAAGGAGTCAAAGTCTAATTCAGTGGTTTTGTTAGAAGTTTCTTAAGTAAGAAGAAAACAGTATCATGGGAGAATTACTAAAGGTGAAAAACAGAATGTCATTTGCTGGAGTCAGATGAACTAAAATTCTGCATGAAGATTATTTTTCTTCTAAGAGCAATAGAGCATAAATACATTTAATGGAAATCCAGCATAACAAAGAGCATGAAATACATGTGTACTGAAAGGAAAATGTTGAAACTCAAATAGTTGTCCCTTCCCTTTAACAAACATGAAGCTGAAACCTTCTTTACCAAAACTGTATTATAATAATATTCCTTGATGAAGTGAGGTCTGCTTCTACACAACAGTACATTTTCCCAATCATATCACTGATTGCATTTTGTGTAATATTGTTACTGACAAAATACTTTTGACATACGACTTTACTATAAAAGCAAAACCCACATTGACTATAAGTCATGGCAATAGACCTGCCTGCATAAATATTTCAGATTTTATTTATTTTGAATTTTGTTTATTGCCTGAAGGAGTCACAAAAAAAAAAAAAAAACCACCAGCTCACCTCCTGAGTTAATTTGTGTTGACAAAGAGCACTGTGATACTAAACTGGAACTAGAGTAGGTCTGTGCTATGGGTAAGAGGGTAGATAAGGAAGGACAATGATCATGAAACCTTTATCAATAGAAGTCTTTAAAAATTATTGTTTTATATTTTTGGTGGTTAATATTTAAAGTTTTTCTAATAAAGATTGGATGAAATCAAGTCCATGAAAACACTTTATACCTATTTCACATTATAAATATTGTACTTATATGGAAGCAAAAAGTAAGAATTTGGACAAGGCACTGCATTTTTCCTTAAATAGAACTCATGATAATTAAAATGATTACTTTAATATCTACTGATTGTTAGCAGAGAAAGATTATCATTTCATGTTCAAAATGAAGGGTACTTATGCATTATATATATATATATGGTTAAACTGAATTTCTAAAGTTTCCTACAAGAATTATGTGATTTTTCTTCATTGTGCAGGAAATATTTGGAAAATAATCTGTATTTTCTATATAAAATGCAAAAATAAATTTCCATTTTCTCTGTTCTCTTTTTTTTTCTTTTAAGGTACTATGAGGGATTTTATGGGAAGAGAAAAGGCACTTTTTCTGTCCGGAGGAGTATTCAGTATAGGTCCCTGCATGCAGATAACCAGAGGTAACATGGTATTCTAATGCATATGTACTTTGTCTTTTAAATTCTTGTATTTTAATTAGCATATTTTCCTATTTCTTTTTTTGAATGTTTCTGTGATAGATTACTGTATGATTCTTAAATCTAATGATTCTATGTATACTGTGAGTGGAAGCAGACCTGAAATTAACTTGTTCTATTGGGTCCACTGAGAATAGATGTCAAGATGGGATAGATGTGTAAGGATTTTATTACCGAAAATATCTGTGTGAGAGAAAATAGGAAGGAAGACAGATAAAGCTGGAAGATTTATCAGACTTAGTGTAAGTCTGAGCTTCAGTGAAGGAGAGAAGGAGAGGAAGTTGGCTGGAAGAGTCTGAAGAAGCTTTCACCAAGCTCTCAGGTAGTTCTTGAGTCCATGTTGCCTCAGAGTAGTCATGTGCCTCCGAAGAATGTTTCCACCTTAGCACTCCTGCTGCATTTAGTTATTGGATAGGAGAAGCCCCAGGGAATCATGATTTCAGCAAAACCACAATGTAATTCAGAAGGTAACAGCTGGGAATCTTGATAAACTATGTTTGGAGGTCTTCATGTGTACATATGGGCCTGGAAAACATGTACAAATATGTTCAAAACATTTCTAATTTCAGCTCCAACATGTGAGCTTAAAATTCTCTCTCCTTCCTTGCAGTAAGAAAAAGATAGACAAACTGAAAATCAATTACTTTTCTTGGACTCATCATATAAATTCAATTGAATACTTACTGAATTTGCAGAGGGTATAAGCTAGGTTTTTCACTGTTGGAGTAAGAGGGTAAAAATGAGTATTGAAAATGTTTAATGTAGATAAAAATGGAAATATAGTTGCCCCTTAAACAATGTGGGGGTTAGAAGTGTCAACAACCAGGCAGTTGAAAATAACTTTCGACTCCCCAGAAATTTTACTAATAGTCTACTGTTGACGAGAAGCCTTACCAATAACAAGCAGTTGATCAACACATATTTTGTATATGTACTATATAAACTGTATCCTTACAATAAAGTAAACTAGAGAGGAGATTTTTCAAACTGTTGCAAATCTCCAAAAAATTGCCAATATATTCAAAAAAATCCACATATAAGTGGACCCACAGAACTCAAAACCATGTTACTTAAGGGTCAGTTAGTTAGATAGATGATAGATTGATATATGTAGCTATACATAAAAATATGCACATGTATATGGGTTAGTATACACATGCACATTTCCTTAATCTGTTAGTTGAGACTGCCTAAAAGCAAGGACACTCTAAAGGGAACGAGCACACCTAGTGCTCATATCTTGGTTTCCAGACTATTTTCTAATAAAAGGATCCAGAACTCTGGTAAAAATGGATTGGGGTTAAGAATATACCACATGAGCATGGGACATCTTATAATACCAGAAAGTATGGATGTGCTAAAAATAAGAAAACCAAACTGTGGAGTATGTCAATGGGATGGCGGAACCAAGAGAAACAACTCCCAATGGTGAAAAATGGAACAATTTGAGCAAGAAAATAATTATGTTGCATAGTAACACACTGTGTTCTACATGTTATGCTAGGTAAGCTCATAGCAACAACAGCTGCTTTCTTATTTTTTTTCCTTAAATTTTAGTGCCTACTTTTATGAATATGTTATTATTTTTTTTGAGAGGGCATCTCTCATATTTATTGATCAAAGGGTTGTTAACAACAATAAAATTCTGTATGGGGGGGTCAATGCTCAATGCACAATCATTAATCCATCTCAAGCCTAATTCTTATCAGTCTCCAATCTTCTGAAGCATAACGAACAAGTTCTTAGATGGTGAACGAATTCTTACATAGTGAATAAGTTCTTACATGGTGAACAGTACAAAGGCATTCATCACAGAAACTTTCATTTTTGATCACGCTTTATGAACTATAAACAATCAGGTCAAATATGAATATTCATTTGATTTTTATACTTGATTTATATGTGGATCCCACATTTCTCCTTTTATTATTATAATTCTTTTTATTTTTAATAAAATGCTGAAGTGGTAGGTAGATGCAAGATAAAACATAGTTTAGTGTTGTAAGAGAGTAATTGTAGATGATCAGGTGTGTGCCTGTAGACTATGTGCTAATCCGAGCTAGACAAGGGCAATAAAACATCCACGGATGCAGAAGCTTTCTCTCAAAACAGGGGGTGGGGGGTGAGGTTCTAAGCTTCACCACTGTTGTTCCCCGATTTCTCACCTGATGGCACCCATGCGACTGTGCCTGTCTTAGGTTGTTCCTCCCTTGAGGAATCTTACCCATCTCTGGCTAACCAGTTATCTTCCGGGGCCATACAGGGAAATGTAAAGATGGTAAGTGAGAGAGAAGCCATATTGTTTGAAAAGGTTAGCTTTTTACTTCTTTGCAGATTTATGCCCTGTGGCTTCTATGCCCAGCACTTGTCTCGAGTGGTATCTTTACCACCTGGAGGAATTATTATACTCGGTAAATTTGACATGAGGCACGAATTCTATTTAAGGGTTCTAATTAGGAAGGAAGAAGAAAAGCTACAGAGGTAGCATATGGAAGAAAACATGGGAGGATTGATTATTTCTTTGACATATCTTCTTGTAGAGTACCTTAAGCATGTATAGGTTTTAAACTACTAACTAACTTGTGCACACATATTAACATAATAGGAATATGGTGACATGAACAAAGCAAATCTATAATTACCAGCCATCTCCAGTGAAGCCAAGAAAACCATTTAGGCACCCTAGGCATTTGTGAAAATTTGTCTATGATATGATGGATATTGTCCAACTGTACATGAACAGTCTGAGAGAAATCTGACAAATTAAAGTAACCCATTTCTGGGATCTGTTCACATCCCATATGTTCTTTTAACCGTAGATAGTCTATAGTCATAAGATTTTGGAGTGCTACAACTTGCACCCCTCCCAACTCCTGGTTGAGTTCCAACAGTACAGATCTGGTCAAATTCGTTGTCTCACTGTATGCATATGCCAGGCTAGACATCTCCCTCCTCATTCCTATGGCAAGTCCAGGAAATGGTGGGGTGGACGCAGCCACAACTGCAGCATCACCTGGATCCCCGTGGAGGCTTTTTGATGATCATCCCCCGGCACGAGTCCTCCAGAGAGTGCTGATGCCGGAAGCTCCTCCTCATATCGTATCTTAGTTCATTTTCTGGGTAGCCAAGCAAGGCCTTGATCTTCTGCATAGAAACAAACAGATCCTTTGCCCACACTTTGACATGCCCTCTATACCACTGTGTAGAACTCATTGGAGGTCAGCACGCAGGAGCTGCATTTTTATTTTATTTATTTATTAAGAGAAAGGCATATTATTAAAAAAGAGTACCTCCATAGCTGATCATATGACACCCTTTAAGTGATAAACATTACGGATATTTAAAGCATGTGTTAATCTTTGATTTACCAATAGTTTTATCCTATCAAGGAGTAATCCCACTTTTCTTTCTTTCTTTCTTTCTTTTTTAATCTTTAATCTACACTTACATGAAGAATACTATGTTTACTATGCTCTCCTCTATATCAGGTCCCCCCTAAAAACCACATTACAGTTACTGTCCATCAGCATAGCAAAATGTTGCAGAATCACTACTTGTCCTCTCTGTGTTGTATAGCCCTCCTTCCCCTTTCTCCCACCCCCCCATGCATGCTAATCTTAATACCCCCCTTCTTCTTCCCCCTCTTATCCCTCCCTGCCCACCCTTCCACCCCAGTTCCTTTCCTTTTGGTACCTGTTAGTCCATTTTTGGGTTCTGTAATTCCGCTGCTGTTTTGTTCCTTCAGTTTTTCCTTTGTTCTTATACTCCTCAGATGAGTGAAATCATTTGGTATTTCTCTTTCTCCACTTGGCTTATTTCACTGAGCATAATACTCTCCAGCTCCATCCATGTTGCTGCAAATGGTAGGATTTTTCCGCTTCTTATGGCTGAGTAGTATTCCATTGTGTATATGTACCACTCTTCTTTATCCATTCACCTACCGATGGACATTTAGGTTGCTTCCAATTCTTGGCTATTGTAAATAGTGCTGCGAAAAACATAGGTGTGCATCTGTCTTTATCAAACTTGATTGCTGCATTCTTAGGGTAAATTCCTAGGAGTGGAATTCCTGGGTCAAATGGTAGGTCTGTTTTGAGCATTTTGATGAACCTCCATACTGCTTTCCACAATCGTTGAACTAATTTACATTCCCAACAGCAGTGTAGGAGGGTTCTCCTTTCTCCACAGCCTCACCAACATTTGTTGTTGTTTGTCTTTTGGATGGCAGCTATCCTTACTGGTGTGAGGTGATACCTCATTGTAGTTTTAATTTGCATTTCTCTGATAATTAGCGATGTGGAGCATCTTTTAATGTGTCTGTTGGCCATCTGTATTTCTTTTTTAGAGAACTGTCTGTTCAGTTCCTCTGCCCATTTTTTAATTGGGTTATTTGTTTTTTGTTTGTTGAGGTGTGTGAGCTCTTTGTATATTCTGGACGTCAAACCTTTATCGGATCTGTCATTTTCAAATATATTCTCCCATACTGTAGGGTTCCTTTTTGTTCTATTGATGGTGTCTTTCGCTGTACAGAAGCTTTTCAGCTTAATGTAGTCCCACTTGCTCATTTTTGCTGTTGTTTTCCTTGCCCGGGGAGATATGTTCAAGAAGAGGACACTCAGGTTTATGTCTAAGAGGTTTTTGCCTATGTTTTTTTCCAAGAGTTTAATGGTTTCATGACTTACATTCAGGTCTTTGATCCATTTTGAGTTTACCTTTGTATATGGGGTTATACAATGGTCCAGTTTCATTCTCCTACATGTAGCTCTCCAGTTTTGCCAGCACCATCTGTTGAAGAGACTGTCATTTTGCCATTGTATGTCCATGGCTCCTTTATCAGATATTAATTGACCATATATGTTTGGGTTAATTTCTGGGGTCTCTAATCTGTTCCACTGGTCTGTGGCTCTGTTCTTGTGCCAGTACCAAATTGTCTTGATTACTATGGCTTTGTAGTAGAGCTTGAAGTTGGGGAGTGAGATCCCTCCTACTTTATTATTCTTTTTCAGGATTGCTTTGGCTATTCGGGGTCTTTGGTGTTTCCAATATGAATTTTTGAATTATTTGTTCCAATTCATTGAAGAATGTTGCTGGTAATTTGAGAGCGATTGCATCAAATCTATGTATTGCTTTGGGCAGGATGGCCATTTTGACGATAGTAATTCTTCCTAGCCATGAGCATGGGATGAGTTTCCATTTATTAGTGTCCCCTTTAATTTCTCTTGTAGTTTTCAGAGTATAAGTCTTTCACTTCTTTGGTTAGGTTTATTCCTAGGTATTTTATTCTTTTTGATGCAATGGTGAATGGAATTGTTTTCCTGATTTCTCATTCTATTGGATCATTGTTAGTGTATAGGAAAGCTACAGATTTCTGTGTGTTAATTTTGTATCCTGCAACTTTGCTGTATTCCGATATCAGTTCTATTAGTTTTAGAATGGAGTCTTTAGGGTTTCTTATGTACAGTATCATATCATGTGCAAATAGTGACAGTTTAACTTCTTCTTTACCAATCTGGATTCCTTGTATTTCTTTGTTTTGTCTGATTGCCATGGCTAGGACCTCCAGTACTATGTTAAATAACAGTGGGGAGAGTGGGCACCCCTGTCTGGTTCCCAATCTCAGAGGAAATGCTTTCAGCTTCTCACTGTTCAGTATAATGCTGGCTGTGGGTTTGTCATATATGGCCTTTATTATGTTGAGGTACATGCCCTCTATTCCCATTTTGCTGTGAGTTTTTATCATGAATGGATGTTGAATTTTGTCAAATGCTTTTTCAGCATTTATGGAGATGATCATGTGGTTTCTGTCTTTCTTTTTGTTCATGTGGTGGATGATGTTTATGGATTTTCGAATGTTGTACCATCCTTGCATCCCTGGGATGAATCCCACTTGGTCATGCTGTATGACCTTTTGATATACTGTTGAATTCTGTTTGCTAACATTTTATTGAGTATTTTTGCATCTACATTCATCAGGGATATTGGTCTGTAATTTTCATTTTTGGTGGGGTCTTTTCCTGGTTTTGGTATTAGGGTGATGTTGGCTTCATAGAATGAGTTTGGGAGTATTCTCTCTTCTTCTATTTTTTGGAACACTTTAAGGAGAATGGATATTATGTCTTCTCTGTGTGTCTGATAAAATTCCGAGGTAAATCCATCTGGCCCAGGGGTTTTGTTCTTGGGTAGATTTTTGATTACCGTTTCAATTTCTTTGCTCGTAATTGGTGTGTTTAGATTTTGTGTTTCTTCCTTGGTCAGCCTTGGGAGGTTGTATTTTTCTAGGAAGTTGTCCATTTCTTCTAGGTTTTCCAGCTTTTTGGCATATAGGTTTTCATAGTAGTCTTTAATAATTCTTTGTATTTCTGTGGAGTCTGTCATTATTTTTCCATTCTAATTTCTGATGCTGTTGATTTGTGTTGATTCTCTTTTTCTCTTAATAAGTTTGGCTAGAGGCTTATCTATTTTGTTTATTTTCTCAAAGAACCAGCTCTTGGTTTCGTTGATTTTTGCTATTGTTTTATTCTTCTCAATTTTGTTTATTTCTTCTCTGATCTTTGTTATGTCGCTCCTTCTGCTGACTTTAGGCCTCATTTGTTCTTCTTTTCCAGTTTCCATAATTGTGGTGTTAGACTATTCATTTGGGATTGTTCTTCCTTCTTCAAGTGTGCCTGGATTGCTATATACTTTCCTCTTAAGACTGCTTTCGCTGCGTCCCACAGAAGTTGGGGCTTTGTGTTGTTGTTTGCATTTGTTTCTATACATTCCTTGATGTCTATTTTGATTTGTTCATTGATCCATTGATTATTTAGAAGCATGTTGTTAAGCCTCCATGTGTTTGTGAACCTTTTTTGTTTTCTTTGTAGAATTTATTTCTAGTTTTATACCTTTGTGGTCTGAAAAATTGGTTGGTAGAATTTCAATATTTTGGAATTTACTGAGGCTCTTTTTGTGAGCTAGTATGTGGTCTATTCTGGAGAATGTTCCATGTGCACTTGAGAAGAATGTATATCCTGTTGCTTTTGGATGTAGAGTTCTATAGATGTCTTTTAGGTCCATCTGTTCTAGTGCATTGTTCAATGCCTGTGTGTCCTTACTTATTTTCTGCCCGGTGGATCTATCCTTTGGGGTGAGTGGTGTGTTGAAGTCTCTTAAAATGAATGCATTGCAGTCTATTTCCCTCTTTAGTTCTGTTAGTATTTGTTTCACAAATGCTGGTGCTCCTGTGTTGGGTGCATATATATTTAGAATGGTTATATCCTATTGTTGGACTGAACCCTTTATCATTATGCAGTGTCCTTCTTTATCTCTTTTTACTTTCTTTGTTTTGAAGTCTATTTTGTCTGATATTAGTACTGCAACCCCTGCTTTCTTCTCACTGTTGTTTGCCTGAAATATGTTTTTCCATCCCTTGACTTTTAGTCTGTGCTTGTCTTTGGGTTTGAGGTGAGTTTCTTGTAAGCAGCACATGGATGGGTCTTGCTTTTTTATCCATTCTATTAATCTGTGTCATTTGATTGGTGCATTAAGTCCATGTACATTTAGGGTGACTGTTGAGAGATATGTACTTATTGCCATTACAGGCTTTAGATTGGTGGTTACCAAAGGTTCAAGGATAGGTCTTTTAGTATCTTACTGCCTAACTTAGCTCGCTTATTGAGCTGTTATATACTCTGTCTGAAGATTCTTTTCTTCTCTCCCTTCTTATTCCTCCTCCTCTGTTCTTCATATGTTGTGTGTTTTGTTCTGTGCTCTTTTTAGGAGTGCTCCCTTCTAGAGAAGTCCCTGTAGGAGCCCTGTAGAGGTGGTTTGTGTGAAGCAAATTCCCTCAGCTTTTGCTTGTCTGGGAATTGTTTAATCCTTCCATCATATTTAAATGATAGTCGTGCTGGATACAGTATCCTTGGTTCAAGCCCTACTGTTTCATTGCTTTAAATATATCATGCCATTCTCTTCTGGCTTCTAGGGTTTCTGTTGAGAAGTCTGATGTTAGCCTGATGGGTTTTCCTTTATAGGTGACCTTTGTCTCTCTAGCTGCCTTTAAAACTCTTTCCTTGTCCTTGATCCTTGCCATTTTAATTATTATGTGTCTTGGTGTTGTCTTCCTTGGATCCTTTTTGTCGGGGGTTCTGTGTAATTCCGTGGTCTGTTCGATTATTTCCTCCCTCCGTTTGTGGAAGTTTTCAGCAATTATTTCTTCAAAGAGACTTTCTATCCCTTTTCCTCTTTCTTCTTCTTCTGGTTCCCCTATAATATGAATATTATTCCTTTTGGCTTGGTCACATAGTTCTCTAGTGTTGTTTCATTCCTGGAGATCCTGGTATGTCTCGCTATGTCAGTTTCTATACGTTCCTGTTCTCTGGTTTCTATTCCTTCAATGGCCTCTTGCATCTTATCCATTCTGCTTATAAATCCTTCCAGGGATTTTTTCACTTCTGTGATCTCCTTCCTGACATCTGTGATCTCTCTCTGGACTTCATCCCATTGCTCTTGCATTTTTCTCTGCATCTCTGTCAGTATGTTCATGATTTTTATTTTGAATTCTTTTTCAGGGAGATTGGTTAAGTCTATCTACTTCTCAGGTGTTGTTTCTGTTATCTTTGTCTGCCTGTAGTTTTGCCTTTTCATGGTGATAGAGATAGTTTGCAGAGGTGGTACGAGTGACCGCTGGAAGAGCTTTCCTTCTTGTTGGTTTGTGGCCTTCCTTTCCTGGAAGAATAGCGACCTCTAGTGGCCTATGCTTGGCAGCTGTGCGCATACAGGGCGTCTGCTACCTGCCCATTTGCTATGGAGTTTATCTGTGCTGTTGCTGTGGGTGGGGCCTGGCTGGGGCTGCTCCTCCAAAATGGTGGAGCCCCATTTGGAGGGGGATCGGCCGGGAGGCTATTTATCACCGTAAGGGGCCTCTGTGCTCCCTGTTGCCCAGGGGGTTAGAGTGCCCAGAGATCCCCAGATTCCCTGCCTCTGGTCTAAGTGTCCTGTCCTGCCCCTTTAAGACTTCCAAAAAGCACTCTCCAAACCAAAACAACAACAGCAGCAACAAAAGAGGAAAAAAAAAAAAAAGGAAAAAACGCGCGATTTTCTTTGTCCTCAGGCGCCGGTCCCAGGCACCCGCTCACCAGTCCTGCTGCCCTGCCTCCCTATTACCAGGTCCCTGTCCCTTCAAGTCTTCAAAAAAGCACCTGCCAAAAATTAAAAAATAAAAAAGGGGAAAACGCTTGATATTTTTTGTCCTCAGGCGCCGGTCCCAGGCACCCACCCACTGGTCCTGCTGCCCTGCCTCCCTAGAACTGGGGTCCCCATCCCTCCAACATCTCCAAAAAGCACTCGCCAAAAAAGAGGGAAAAACGCACCACCCTTTCCGTCCCCAGGCACCGGTCCCAGGCACCCGCCCACCAGCCGTGCCACCCTGCCTCCCTGTCACTGGGGTCTCCGTCCCCCTAAGGCTTCCAAAAAGCACTCACCAAAAAGAAAAAAATGGAGAAACGCATAATTTTCATTTTCCGTCAGGCACCCGCCCACTAGTCTTCCTGCCCTGCCTCCCTGTTATTGGGGTCCTTGTCCCTCAAAGGCTTCCAAAAAGCACTCGCCAAAAGAAAGGGAAAAACACGCAATTTTCTTTGTCCTCAGGCGCCGGTCCCAGCCACCCGCTCACTGGTCCTGCCACCCCACCTCCCTGGCATTGGGGTCCTTGTCCTTTTAAGGCTTCTAAAAGCACTCGCCAACAAAAAGAAAAAAAAGGAAAAAATGTGTGATATTCTTTGTCCTCAGGCGCTGGCCCCAGGCACCCATACACTGGTCCCGCCACCCTGCCTCCCTAGTTTTGGAAAAACGCGAGATTTTCTTTGTCCCCAGGCTCCAGTCTCAGGCACCCACTCACCAGTCTTGCTGCCCTGTTTCCCTGGTATTGGGGTCCCTGTACCTTTAAGGCTTCCAAAAGGCACTCACCAAAAAGAAAAAAAAAGGGAAAAATGCGCGATTTTCTCCATCCTCAGGCGCCGGTCTCAGGCACCCACCCACTGGTCCTGCCACCCTGCCTCCCTGCCATTGAGGTCCCTGTCCCCTTAAAGCTTCCAATAAGCACTCGCCAAAAAAAAAAGGGAAAAACGCGATTTTCCCTGTCCCCAGGTGCTGGTCTCAAGCACCCACTCACCGGTCCTGCCGCCCTGCCTCCCCAGTACTGGGAAAAACACGTGATTTTCTTTGTCCTCAGGCGCCGGTCTCAGGCACCCACTCACCAGTCTTGCTGCCCTGTTTCACTGGTATTGGGATCCCTGTCCCTTTAAGGCTTCCAAAAAGCACTCACAAAATAAAAACAAAAAAAACCGCTCCAGTTTCTTTCCACCCACCAGGAGCTGGGGGGAGGGGGGCTCAGGTCCCGCCGGGCTGGGGTTTGTATCTTACCCCTTCACGAGGCGCTGGGTTCTTGCAGGTGTGGATGTGGTCTGGATGTTGTCCTGTGTCCTCTGGTCTCTATTTTAGGAAGAGTTTTCTTTGTTATATTTTCATAGATCTATGTGGTTTTGGGAGGAGATTTCCACTGCTCTACTCATGCTGCCATCCTGGCTCCGCCCCCCTGAATATGTCATTTTTATCTCTTATTCAGTAAACAATTTCCATTCTTAGAACCAAATTTTCTTGTTTTCTGTCTTAAAAATATTGATTTTATGATTCTATGCCTTTAAATTATTCATTTTACAATGAAACTGTTTATTAGCATATGATATTGGATACATTGTTCTATTTTAAAAAGTATAGTCTGTTAGAACAAAAGAAAATTAAATTTTTTTATTCTTTTCTTCAATGCTCTTTGTTAATATAGATCTGAATTTCTGTCTTCCTTCCTTCTCTCTTAAAAACTGCTTTTAACATTTCTTACAACATAGGTCTATTGGCAAGAAATCTCAATTTTTGTTTGTCTCATAAAGTATATTTCTCACACTTTTGAAGGATAATTCTGGAAGGTATGTAATTCTCAGTTTATTTATTTTTCTCAACACTTTGAATATCTACTCTTTTCTTGTTTGCACATTATCAAACAATCAGTCAGATTTAACTCTTGTCTTTGTTGCACTACAGGTAAGGTGTTCTTTTTTCCTCTGGCTTCTTTCAAAACACTGTTTCTATATCTTTGATGTTTTGTAATGTGAAGATGACATGTCATGAAGTAGTAATTTATTTTTATTTGGTTTTGGTTTTGGGTTTTTTTATTTTTATAGTTTTTCGAGTTTATTTTGTATTTATCCTTCTTGGTTCTCTGAGCTTCCTGATCTGTTGATTGGTGTCTGACATTAATATGGGGGAAATTCTGTCATTATTGCTCCACGTATTTCTTCTGTTCCATTCTTTCTTCTCCTTGTCATATTCCCATCATGTTTATGTTACAGCTTTAATAATCGTTCAACAGCCCTTGGATAATTTGATCTATATATTTTTTAGTTTTTGTTCTACTACTACTTTCCTCTACATCAAAGGCATTCTTCATTTTCTTAGAGTGATGTTGATTTCTAACATTTCTTTTTGGTTCTTTTTAGAATTTCCAGCCCCACTTACATTGCCCATCTGTTCTTGCATGCTATTTAATTTATCCACTAGAGCCCTTAGTATGTTAACTATAGTTGTTTTAAATTCCTAGTCTGATAATTACAACAACATTCCTGTTATGTCTATTTCTAATGCTTGCTATGTCTCTTTAAATTGTATTTTTTTTTTTTTTTGCCTTTTGGTGTGTTTTGTAATTTTTCTTGATTGCCAGACTTGATGTAGGAGGTTAAAAAAACTACTGCAAATAGGCCTTCATTGTGGTGGTGAGGTTTGGGGAAAGGAAAGTGTTCTGCAGTTCTATAATTAGATCTTAGTCTTTTGGTGAGCCATGCCTGTTGACTGTCAATTTCACAAGTGTTTCTAAGCCCTCCCCCCACTCCTTAGGTGGGACAAGATGTCTAGAGAGGGCTGGGGTTGGGTTTATATCTTTAATGTTCAAAGCTGGAGCAATCTGAAACTGGATATTTCTTTTCCTTCAAAATGGTTCGACTTTGATAATATCCAAAAAGGTTAGTCTCTGCTTAACTAATTTTCCCTGAATTCAGTCTTTGTTAAGAACAGAGTGCTCTGGCATATTTTCAAATGGTTGTTTTTCTTTTTTTCTTTTTTTAAAATTTCCAATTACAGTTTTAATGGCACACTGAATGTTTTATATATATATATATATATATATATATATATATATATATATATATATATATTTTTTGAAGAACATTACGTGTACTAGGCTCGTCCCTACCCCACGTACCCCCAACAAGCCCCATTACAGTCACTGTTCATCAGCATAGTAAGATGTTGTATAATCACTACTTGTTTTCTCTGTGTTGCACAGACCTCCCCTTTCCCCCACGCCCACATTATACATGCTAATCATAATAACCCCTTTCTTCTTCCCCACCCTTATCCCTCCCTACCCTCACATTCTCCCCAGTCTCTTTCCCTTTGGTAACTGTTAGTCCATTCTTGGGTACTGTGACTCTGCTGCTGTTTTGGTCCTTCAGTTTTTCCTTTGTTCTTATATTCCACAGATGAGTGAAATCATTTGGTCTTTGTCTTTCTCCGCTTGGCTTATTTCACTGAGCATAATACCCTCTAGCTCCATCCATGTTGTTGCAAATTATAGGATTTGTTTTCTTCTTATGGCTGAATAATATTCCATTGTGTATATGAACCACATCTTCTTTATTCATTCATCTACTGATGGATACTTAGGTTGCTTCCATATCTTGGCTATTGTAAATAGTGCTCAATAAACATAGGGTTCATCTTTCTTTTTCAAACTGAAGTACTGCATTCTCAGGGTAAATTCCAAGAAGTGGAATGCCTAGGTCAAATGGTAAGTCTATTTTGAGCATTTTGAGGAACCTCCATACTGCTTCCCAAAATGGTTGAACAAATTTACATTCCCACCAGCAGTTTAGGATGGTTCCCCTTTCTCCACAACCTCGCCGACGTTTGTTGTTGTTTGTCTTTTGGATGGCATCCATTGTTACTGGTGTGAGGTGATATCTCATTGTGCTTTTAATTTGCATTTCTCTGATAAGTAGCAACATGGAGCATCTTTCCATGCATCTGTTGGCCATCTAAATTTCTTCTTTGGAGAACTGTCTGTCCAGTTCCTCTGCCCATTTTTTATTGGATTATTTGTTTTTTGTTGTTGAGGTGTGTGAGCTCTTTATATATTTTGGATGTCAAGCCTTTATGGGATCTGTCATTTATGAATATATTCTCCCATACTGTAGAATACCTTTTTGTTCGATTGATGGTGACCTTTGCTCTACAGAAGCTTTTCAGCTTAATATAGTCCCACTTGTTCATTTTTGCTTTTGTTTTCCTTGCCCAGGAAGATATGTTCATGAAGAACTCATTAATGTTTATGTCCAAGAGATTTTTGCCTATGTTTTTTTCTAAGAGTTTTATGGTTTCATGACTTACATTCAGGTCTTTGATCAATTTCGAATTTACTTTTGTGTATGGATTTAGACAGTGATCCAGTTTCATTCTCTTACATGTAGCTGTCCAGTTTTGCCAGCACCATTTGTTGAAGATACTGTCATTTCCCCATTGACTGACAAGTTCCCCGTGTCCATGGCTACTTTATGGAATATTAATTGACCATATATGTTTGGGTTAATGTCTGGAGTCTCTAATCTGCTCCACAGGTCTGTGGCTCTGTTCTTGTGCCAGTAACAAATTGTCTTGATTACTATGGCTTTGTAGTAGAGCTTGAAGTTCGGGAGTGTGATCCCCCCCACTTTATTCTTCTTTCTCAGGATTGCTTTGGCTATTCGGGGTCTCTGCTGTTTCCATATGAATTTTGGAACGATTTGTTCCAGCTTGTTGAAGAATGTTGCTGGTAATTTGATAGGGATTGCATCAAATCTGTATATTGCTTTGGGCAGGATGGCCATTTTGATGATATTAGTTCTTCCTAACCAAGGCATGGGATGAGTTTCCATTTGTTAGTGTCCTCTTTAATTTATATTAAGAGTGTCTTATAATTTTCAGGGTATAGGTCTTTCACTTCCTTGGTTAGGTTTATTCCTAGGTATTTTATTCTTTTTGATGCAATTGTGAATGGAATTGTTTTCCTGATTTCTCTTTCTATTGGTTCGTTGTTAGTGTAAAGGAAAGCCACAGATTTCTGTGTGTTAATTTTGTATCCTGCACGTTTGCTGTATTCCAATATCACTTCTAGCAGTTTTGCAGTGGAGTCTTTAGGATTTTTTATGTACAATATCATGTTATCTGCAAATAGTGACAGCTTAACTTCTTCTTTACCAATCTGGATTCCTTGTATTTCTTTGTTTTGTCTAATTGCTGTGGATAGGACCTCCAAGTACTATGTTAAATAGCAGTGGGGAGAGTGGGCTTCCCTGTCTTGTTCCTGATCTCAGAGGAAAAGCTTTCAGCTTCTCGTTGTTCAGTATGATGTTGCCTGTGGGTTTATCATGTATGGCCTTTATTATGTTGAGGTACTTGCCCTCTATACCGATTTTGCTGAGAGTTTTTATCATGAATGGATGTTGAATTTTTTCGAATGCTTTTTCAGCATCTATGGAGATGATCATGTGGTTTTTGTCTTTCTTTTTGTTTATGTGTTTGATGATGTGGATGGATTTTTGAGTGCTGTACTATCCTTGCATCCCTGGGATGAATCCCACTTGGTCATGGTGTATGATCCTTTTGATATATTTTTGAATTTGGTTTGCTAATACTTTATTGAGTATTTATGCATCTATGTTCATCAGGGATATTGGCCGGTAATTTTCTTTTTTGTTGGGGACTTTGCCTGGTTTTGGTATTAGGGTGATGTTGGCTTCATAGAATGAGTTTGGGAGTATTCCCTCCTCTTCTCCTTTTTGGAAAACTTTAAGGAGAATGGGTATTATATCTTCTGTGTATGTCTGATAATATTCCAAGATAAATCCACCTGGCTCAGGGTTTTTTTTCTTGGGTAGTTTTTTCATTACTGCTTCAATTTCTTTGCTGGTAATTGGTTTGTTTAGATTTTGTGTTTCTTCCTTGGTGAGTCTTGGAAGGTTGTATTTTTCTAGGAAGTTGTCCATTTCTTCTAGGTTTTCCAGCTTCTTAGAATATAGATTTTCATTGTAGTCTCTAATAATTCTTTGTATTTCTGTTGGGTCTGTTGTGATATTTCCTTTCTTGTTTCTGATTCTGTTGATGTATGTTGATACTCTTTTTCTCTTAATAAGCCTGGCTAGAGGCTTATCTATTTTGTTTATTTTCTCAAAGAACCAGCTCTTGGTTTCACTGATTTTTTTCTATTGCTTTATTCTTCTCAATTTTGTTTATTTCTTCTCTGATATTTATTATGTCCCTCCTTCTGCTGACTTTAGGCTGCATTTGTTCTTCTTTTCCCAATTTTGATAATTGTGATATTAGACTATTCATTTGGGTTTGTTCTTCCTTCTTTAAATATGCCTGGATTGCTATATACTTTCCTCTTAAGACTGCTTTTGCTGCGTCGCACAGAAGTTGCGGCTTTGTGTTCTTGTTGTCATTTATTTCCATATATTGAATGGATCTTAATTTGGTTGTTGTTCCATTGACTATTTAGAAGCATGTTGTTATGCCTCTATGTGTTTGTTAGCCTTTTTGCTTTTTTTGTACAATTTATTTCTAGTTTTATACCTTTGTTGTCTGTAAAGTTGGTTGGTAGAATTTCAATCTTTTTCAATTTACTGATACTCTTTTTGTGTCCTTGTATGTGGTCTATTCTGGAGAATGTTCCATGTGCACTTGAGAGGAATGTGTATCCTGTCTCTTTTATGTAGAGTTCTATAGATGTCTCTTAGGTCCATCTGTTCTAGTGTGTTGTTCAATGCCTGTGTGTCCTTACTTATTTTCTGTCTGGTGGATCTGTCCTTTGGAGTGAACGGTGTTTTGAAGTCTCCTAAAATGAATGCATTGCATTCTATTCCTCCTTTAGTTCTGTTAGTATTTGTCTCACATATGCTGGTGCTCCTGTGTTGGGTGCTTATATATATATATATAATGGTTATATCCTCTTGTTGGACTGCACCCTTTATCATTATGTAATTTCCTTCTTTATCTCTTGTTACTTTCTTTGTTTTGAAGTCTACTTTGTCTGATACTAGTACTGCAACACCTGATTTTTTTCTCCCTATTGTTTGCATGAAATATCTTTTTCCATCCCTTGACTTTTAGTCTGTGCATGTCTTTGGGTTTGAGGGAGTCTCTTGTAAGCAGCATATAGATGTGTCTTGTTTTTTTATCCATTCAGTTACTCTGTGTCTGTTGATTGGTACATTCAGTCCATTTACATTTAGGGTAATTATCAATAGGTAGATACTTTTTGCCATTTCAGGCTTTTGATTCGTGGTTACCAAAGGTTCCAGGCTACTTTCCTTACTATCTAAAAGTCTAACTTAACTCACTTAGTATGCTGTTACAAACACAATCTAAAGATTATTTTCTATTTCTCCTCCTTTTTCTTCCTCCTTCATTCTTTATATATAAGGTATCAAATTCTGTACTTTTTGTCTATCCCTTGATTGACTTTTGGAATAGTCAATTTAATTTTGCATTTGACTCGCAATCATCTACTCCACCCTCCCTACCATGATTTTACTACCTCTGGTGACAGCTATCCAATCCTCGGAGCACTTTCATCTATAGCAGTCCCTCCAAAATAGTCTGCAGAGATGGTTTGTGGGAGGTAAACTCTCTCAGTTTTTGCCTATCTCAAAATTGTTTAATCCCTCCTTCAAATTTAAATGATAATCTCACTGGATAAACTAATCTTGGTTCCAGGCCCTTCTGCTTCATGGCATTAAATACATCATGCCACTCCCTCTGGCCTGTAAGGTTTGTGCTGAGAAGTCTGATGTTAGTCTGATGGGTTTTCCTTTGTATGTGATCTTATTTCTGCCTCTGGCTGCTTTTAACAGTCTGTCTTTATCCTTGATCTTTCTAATTTAAATACTATGTGTCTTGGTGTTGTCTTCCTTGGGTCCCTTGTGTTGGAAGATCTGTGGATCCCCATGGCCTGAGAGAATATGTTCTTCCCCAGATTGGGGAATTTTTCAGCAAGTACCTCCTCAAAGACACTTTCTATCCCTTACTCTCTCTTCTTCTTCTGATATCCCTGTAATGTGAATATTGTTCCTCTTGGATTGGTCACACAGTTCTCTCAATATTATTTCATTCTTAGATATCCTTTTTTCTCTCTGTACCTCAGGTTCTTTGTATTCCTCTTCTCTAGTTTCTATTTCATTTATTGTCTCCTCCACCGTATCCAACCTGCTTTTAATACCCTCCATCGTGCTCTTCAATGATTGGATCTCCAACCAGAATTCATTCCTGAGTTCTTGGATTTCTTTCTGTACCTCCATTAGAATGTTGATGATTTTTATTTTGAACTCCCTTTCAGGAAGAGTCACGAAGTCCATATCATTTAAATCTTTCCTGGGAGTTGTATTAATAATTTTATTCTGGACAAGTTTCCTTTGGCATTTCATGTTTGTATATGGTGCCCTCTAGTGTCCAGAAACTGTAGTCTCTGGAGCCGCTCAGCCCCTGAAGCAATTTGGGGGATCACAGGGGAGCAGTACTGTTACCTGGGGGGAAGAAAGAGCTGTTCCCTGCCTCCTGGCTTCTGTGCATGTCTCCACTGCCTGAGCCAGTGGGTCGGGCACACAGGTATAAGTTTTTGTCCCAGAGCAGCCAGACACAGATCCCTGCTTTCCACAAGTGGCCAGAATCCCAGTCTCCCCAGGGACCCTGCTTGTATTAACTTTCCAACCCAGTAGTCATACGAGTCTCATGATAGCACTGTGAAATGTAGGTTTTTACTCCCAGAGCAGATCTCCAGAGCTAGGTATTCAGCAGTGCAAAGCCTTCTACTCCCTCCCTGCTCTGTTTCTCTTCCTCCTGCCAGTGAGCTGGGGTGGGGGAGGGTCCCATGGAGCCACAGGTCTGGTACGTTACCCCATTCGGTGATGTCTGCTTTTTTCTCCAGGTGTATGCAATCTGACGCCATCCTCTTTCCTGCTGCTCTCTCAGGATTAGTTGCACCAATTAAATTTTCTAATTGTATCCAGTTTTAGTAGGAAGCGTCTGTCTCTCCTCTCACGCCACCATCTTTAATCCCATCATGAATGTTCAAATGGTTGTTTTTCTTTTACCCCTACTTGAAGCCTGAGATTTTTCTCTTATAGACTGTGGGAATCTGGTTGAGCTCCTGGATCTAAATTTCACAATATTGTGGGGCATTCTCTGACTTAATCACCCTGAAGTTTTTCACTCTCTGGGTTGTCTATTGTAAGCATCTATCAATTCATCAATTACAGTTTATGATTTTCTACCTCAGCACTGGTATCTTCAGCAGTTTCTGCTCATGAATCTCTGCTCTGGTAAGTTGTCACTTTTTGCATTTGCCTTTGTGCCTTTCCAATCCTGAGATCTGTGATTTGCCCTGTGTCCCCCACTCTCTTATGGATCCAAGAAGAGTGTTGATTTTTCAGTCTGTTCAACCTTTTACTTATTGTTAGGTTGCAATGGTGACTTCCAAGCACACTCTATGTGGAATTGGAAACTAAGTCTCTTGTAATATTTTAAAATAAGAAAATAGTATTTAAATATATAAGAACTGGTTACCAGGTAAGTCTTTAAAAATGCTACTAATTCAAGGATACCTTCTATGTATATTTTTAATGAGTTATGTAAGCGCTCCAGACCCCAGGATATACCTTCAAATACTATTTTTCAAGAAGTAGATCATCCAATAAGTTACCTATATTCATGATTGGTTTGAATGTTTTCCTAACTTAAATGTTAAAATATTGTAGGCCTTCTCAGTTTCCTTCTTTTGGTTCAGAATGTAAATCATCCAAATAAAAATAGAAGGTCCATGAAATGATCTTCCCACAAGTCAAGATATTTCAAATCTCAGTGACTGAATTAAAAAGTAAAAAATAAAAAACATATCACTTTAGCATTCATAGTTTAATTTTTCTAAATTCTTCTGCTGCTTTTAAGTGGATAATGTCAATAGCTTCCTCTTTGTATTCTTATTTTCGATAACTGCAATTTCCAAACATCTTCAGAAACTGAAATCTTTTGTAGTCAATTTGTAGTATTTATTCATTAGAGAATTCCAATGGATTTTAAGAAAATTACAACATAAATTTCGAGAACTCCGTTATAAGTGGTGTGACATCATTATACAAACCTAAGATTATTTCAAAGTAGTTTTATAAGGTTAAAATATTTAAAAATTCTAATTGATGAAGAGCAAAGAAGAAAAAGGCACATGCTGCTATGTTGGAATCTTTTCATATTGAATATTAGTTTTGTAACAAATTTTATAGTTTAATTTTACTTTGTGTACAAAAAACTTTGTATATTGAAATTATAAAATATATTCTAATTGGCAGACTATTGCAGTTTCTTTGGGCTCAATTATAAATTACGTGCACTCCACATCCAAAAAAAGTACATTTCTCCTTTGTATTATTCTAATTGATTAAGAATACTTGTGTAATATAAAATCATAATAATCTTCACTCAAAAACATTACATTTAAACTGGATGTTTAATAGTATTAATAGTATCAGATGTTTCCCTGTTAGTGAATGAGCTTCCATAAGATTTATGTGAACAAAAATAATGAGACCTTGTTTGAATTAAGGTAACTGATTCTTTAAAATTTTATTCCATTGTGGAAAGAACATTTAAAATGTGATCTAGCAAATTGTTAAGTGTACAGTACATTATTGTTGCTGGTATATACAATGTTGTACAGCAGTTCTTTAGAGCTTATTCATCCTGCTTAAGTGATTAGCAATTCCTTAGTTCTCCATCCCCCAGGCTCTGACAACCATAATTCCATTCCTATGAATTTGACTATTTCAGATACCTCACATAAGTAGAATCATGCAGTGTTTGTCTTTCTGTGATTTCATAATATTCTAAGGTATATCCATCATATTGCATATTGCAGAATTTACTTCTTTTTAAAATTGAATAGTGTTTCATTGTATGTATATTCCACATTTTCTTTATCCTTTCATCCATTGATGGGAATTTAGGTTGTTTCCACGTCTACTCTATTGTGCATATTGATGCAATAAACAAGTCCTAAATACCTTTTCCCCAGTTTTCCTTAGTGTTAAAATCATATATAATAATGGGTACAGTTACGAAACTCAACAAATTAAGATTTGGACAATATTACAAACTATAGGCTTTTTTCTGATTCTCCATTTTTCCATTAATTTACTTTTGTGGAGTGTTAGTCACAGATTTTGCATAATACCCCTCAATTTGGAATTGTCTGTTGTTTTCTTATGAGAACACTTTGGTTTTATAATTTGGGGAAGAATACCACAGATGTGAAAAGCCCTTTTAATTGCATCATATTGGGGGAAAATTGTATTCTCAATGACATTTTATTGATGAAATTTACTTTGACCACTTGGTTATGGTAGTGTCCCCTAGGTTTTTCATTTTATTTTTCCCTTTCCAGACTATTTGTTAGAAGTGTATCATTAAGTCCAGCCTATACAAAAGTAGAGGAAAATTAAGCTTAACCTACAGGAGGAAGGAGTATAAAAGAGTTTCTGATGTATTAAAGTCACCATTGGAACTAAGTCATATTGTGGAAGAGATAACGAGGCTATGCAAAAGTCCTACTTCTCCTTAAAATTCCACCCATCTGTGGATTCATCTGTGCATCCTGCCTACAATTTTCACTGTGGCATTCTAATAGTGATTTTCTATTCCTTCCTTGCTCCTACATTTATAACTTGGATTTATTCTGTAACAAAGATGTGTCTCCTTCCATTTATTTATGTATTCAATCACTTATTTATATCAGTATAGACACACTGATACTTTATACTGTGTGTTATATTGTCATTATTTATTTCGGTGCTCAAATGGCTCTAGCTATGACCTTAGAAGCTCTCAAAATAGTTTCTGTGTCATTTTGATGTGCCTCCAATTTTATGTTTAAGTGCTTTCTTACTTTCTGACATTATAAGAAGCTCTGGGATTCTCTTGTATTTCCTTTGCCCCAGACTTAAAAGTAGACATTTATCTATAGAGCTTTGGTTCCTTCTTTTGGATAATGACATTTGGAAACTAAGATCTATGCACTAGGTGTGCTTCTCACTATTAGAGTGTCATTGCTTCCAGTCTGTCTCAAGAGACACAGCTAGGAAATTTACTATATACTAAATCTTGCATACAAAACATTATATTTAATTCTGTGTCTCTCCGTCTACAGATATATTAAGATACACATAAATTGTTACTAATATCTCTGCTTCTAATCCAGTACCACAAAGTTTATTTGAGCCTCCTCTCCTTCCTGTAAACATTTTTAATATCACAGTGAGAAACCTAGTTTTTAGGTTTATATTTTTTTGAACTTATGTCTTCAACTCAGTACACATGTAAGATTGTTTCTTAATTCTAACCAGCACTGGTCTGAGAAAAAAGAAACTGGAATACAGTATTTATGCATGTTTATTTTTTGTCTTTCACCTCATAGTATCCACTCAACACACTCTATTTCAAAGTTACTTAGGTCAGCTACTTTATTCCTTCCTTTTGATTGGGTTTATCATATATTTGTAATATAAATAGTTGCACTTGTTACAATATGTGTTCCTTCCTGTGATACCCCCAAATGATTTGGTTTTAATTTTTATGCAACAAAGTCCATTCTTTGTGGTATAAAGTTCCATGATTTCTGACAATATGGAGTCAAATCTGGATCTAGAGTTAGATTTAGTTACATACATGTGTAAATGTATCTAACATTTTCTTGTGTGACACATTTATGGTTAATTCCCACTTTCCAACTCCTGTTCTATACCAATAGATTTAACTTTTACAGAATATCATATAAATGGAATCATACAATATTTGTGTCTAATTCTAGGCAATTATGAATAAAGCTCATCAAAATTTTGCCATATAGGCATTTGTGTGAACATAAATTTTCACTTTTTTTAGGTGCATATTAGGAACATGGACAATCTTTTTTATTTTTTCTTTACCAAAGCTGCTTGTGTTTTCATCAGTAATGTATGAGATCTCTAATCTTTCTCCATCATAGTCAGCACTTGAAATTGTCAGGGTATTGTTTATATGTGTTGCTGTTTTAGTTTGTTTTTTATGTCTTAACCATTCTAATTGGTAGTAGTATGTTATTATCAATTTATTTTGCCTTTCACTGATGACCACAATTTTTGAAAATCTTTTTTATGCTCACTGGACATTCACATATCTTCTTTGGTGATGTGCTGCTGAAATCTTTTGCTCACTGGGTAAAATTCAGTATTATTTTAGTTTTAAGCTTTCTTTATATATTACAAATACAAGTTCTTTACCAGAATGAGCATTGCAAATATTTTCTCTCGTCTGTTGTTTCTACTTTCAAAATCTTTAAAGTGTCTTTTGAAGAACAGTTTTTAATTTTCATATTGCTAATTTTATCAATTTTTCTATTATGGCATATAGATTTGTCTCCCATCTAAGAAATCTTTGCTTAACAAATGGTCACAAGTATTTCCTGCCATATATTCCTCCAGAAGTATTAGTTTTAGCTCCTACATTTAGGTCTAAGATGCATTTTGAATTATTTTTTTATTTTAGTGTGGGTGAAGAATCAAGGTTCATTGTTTTACATAAAGCCATCTGATTTTCTCAGCAGTGTTTGTTAAATAAAGCTCTATTTTCCCTGTCAGATTGCTGTGACACTATGTAAAATATCAAAGGACCAGATATGTTTGGGATTAATTCTGGACTCTATTGTGTTGATCTACCTGACTAAAGATTTGCTAGTGACACACTCTCATGATTATAGTTTTATAATAATTTTTCAAATCAGATATTGAGAACGTTGTAATTTCATTAGTCTTCTTAAAATTTGTTCTATTTTAAGTCCTGTCAATTTATATGTAAATTTTACAGTATACTTGAAAATTCATATTTAGAAAAAGCATATTGAAATTTTGATTTTGATTGCAATAGATCTACAGACCAGTTTGGGCAGAATCCATCTATTAACAATATTTGGAAATGATAGGTTTCCAAATCATGAATGTAGTATATTTCCATTTAATTAGGTCTTTTTTAATTTAATTTCTGTCAGTATTATGTCATAGTTCTCAAACTATACATATGCATATGTTTTTTAAAATATATCTTTAAGAATTTCATGTTTTTGAAATTTTAAATCATATTTTGTTAAATTTCAAGTTCTAACTTTGTTATCAGCGTATAGAAACATGACTTTTTTGATGGTGACCTTATTTGATCTTGCTAGACTCAATTTAATCTTTCAACCTTTGTATAAAAGGTTTTTACTTTTTCCTTTCCCATTTGTACATATATTTCCTTTTTTCTTACTGACATAAAGCATTAGAAATAGAAAGTCATAAAGGTTATACATTTTTATTTGCTTAGTGTCAGAAATATTTCAGCATTTATCTTGTATTAATACTTTATTTTTAATTTCTATTTGAACTAAACAGCTATCAGAAGTAAGTTCCTAGAAATAAGGTCTCTGTCAAAGCCTTATATAGGGCTAAGACCTATAATGAACCAGGTTAACATTCACTCCATTGACTTGGAATGTAATAAGTGGAAACTGATCACAGGAATCCTTCCACTTTACTTATATTTATAATAGAAATATTCAGCATGACAGATCTATACAACATAATTTTTTTTCAATTTATGTAGATTAATCCTACATGAATTCCTTTGATAATCCATTAGTTGCCTTAGAAATATGAATGTTTCAAGCATGTTCACCTTGAAAGCTACTATGCTACTACAGTGGACATAGTATCCCATGAAAAGATTTTGCTGTGCCTCAGACTAGAGACTAAACCTTCAAACTGGGAGGGCAGGGAGTCCATCGTGCACCTCACATGTAGTGAGAGCAAATGACATTGGACTGTGAAAACTCCAAAGTCTTAAATTCTGTAGTGGAGGTTTCCTTTATGATGGTTGATCCTCCAAGAATGTGGCTTTTCACATGTTTGTTGTGACTGGCTAGGTGCATGATCCTAAATATGAATAAGACACAGATAATGATTCTTCTATAGCCACAAATCAGCTGAAGATTTTATGGATATGTAAATTAGACAACTCCTGCCTTGATGTTATTAATATTCTATGACCATCACTGGGACTTAGAGTTATCCTTTACGCTTTTACAATACCAGACAACAATTTAGTTTCATTAAATTACCCACATAATTGTTATGAAATTTTTTTGGAATTTTTTAAGTTAGGCAGCCGTGTATTTCTCATTCATATCCAGATGCATTTACGTATTATTTTCCAAATATAATATCCAAACACATATGATTTATATCTAATACAAACATTATTAGAAAATTCATGAAATGAATTATTTATCTGGTTTTTCACTGAAATTTTGCTTTTCTTCCTTGTTACCTTTTTAAAACAATCAGAATAATAAGCTCTTCCAGGTATTCTATTGCATCAGTCATTATTTTATCTTGAATTGTATGTTTGCAAGGTAGTGAAGAAAATAAGAAAGAAACTTGGATTTTGCATATATTGCTGATACATTAATGGGTTGACTTGTTTTCTCCTTTACCTGATTCATCCAAAATTACCAATAATTTATCTCACAAAGTTGTTTATGAACATGATGTTTTTGAACTCTTTCAACTCCTCTGTTTAATTAAAAAGCAGCTATTTCCAAACAGTAATTCTCCAGAAAGTATGCAAAGCCAGTAAAATTTGCTTTATATAAAAATGATTTCTAATTAAATTTTTGATTCTTTATTTACATATAAATGTTAATAAATATATATTATCATAGCTAATTTTTGCATGATTTACAATATATAGTAAGGGGAATCTGTCTCTGTCTCTCTCTGTGTAAGTTAGTTAAAATGGGTGTCTGTGTGTTTACAAGCAAACCTGCAGTCTGGTTTGTTGTTTTTATTCATTCTACCTTGTTTCATAAGACCAACAAAAACAAATCTCAGAATTTAAAAATGTGTGTCTTCATGCATGCTTGATTGAATGAGTGTGTGCCTGTGATGTCTACATGCATATGTAACAAAAATTCTGCTTAGTATCCTGAATGCTGAGAGATAATTATGACAGGTAACAATTTGTAATCCCATGAATTATCATTCAGGTCACACTTACATAGCCTAATTAAAGAAAGCCAATTGTCTGGATGAAGAATTATCATCCATGAGCACTGACTAAACTCAGTTCTCTATTGTGAATGCCCTATCATAGTGTCCACTGAAAATCTCCTATTTTAAGGGCTGCTTGTCAGATGCTTTCCACAAATTTAAACAGAAATATATGTGCTTTCACAGTTCTTTATGTATTTCTTGTTTTGTCTCTCATCTAGCTTTATAGCAATTAATTTTTGTCCTGTTTCATTAATATATTCAAAGTTCTTCTAGGTTAGGGTTATATTTGCCATTTATTTGTTCTCAGATCCTAGCCTGTGTCTGAAAAATTCTAGTCTTTTCAATAAATGTTTATTGAATTAATCATAAAACTGTTAAAGAAAAATTATGTTGGAAAATAAAATTATAAAGATAAAAATAACATGGCGTTACTTCTTGATTTCAATGGTGAAATTCTAGACAAATAATAAGAACTTGGTAAACAAATAGTTTTATTGCTTTTTTGCCTTGTTTGTTTGCTTTGTTTTAGTTTTAAGGCTTGTGTCATGATTTATGTTTATAATAAAATAAGTTAATTGAGAAAAAATGAATATTCATTAATTATTAAATTGTCAAACAATTGACTTGAGCATTTAAAATGAGTAGTGCAAATCTTGTGATGAAAAGTAAAATGCTTGGATTAACAGAGATTTGGAAAGAGATAAACTAAAGATAGGAAATATATTTTGAAATAATTTATTTTACTTTAATTATGAACAAATGTAGAAATTAATTCCCATGTGGCTTTTACAAGTTTTTCAAGTTTGGAATTATAAAAATGTCAAAACACATTTACCTTTGAGGAAAATAATAGAAGTTTATTACTTTATCTAATGGAGATTTAAAGTCAAAATTTATCAGTTAAAGAGAGAAATTCCATCAGCAAATTCTCATAAAGGGCTGACTTCTTATTAAATAACTTTAGCTAAACTGATCAAATCTATATATCGAAAGAACCAAGTTGTAGTAGAGATGGTTTTGGTCTTCCAGGTAATCAGGAAACTGTTAAAAGTCAGTCATTATAGTTGCTCTCACTACTATTACATTCTTCCCAAAAAGCTTTATATTTACTTTTATATTGAAATTTATCCTACAGTTTATCTTACGGCAGATTTTGTTCATTGAGAATGATAAAATGGTATTCCATTCTGCAGATTTTACAGCTTGTAATAAACATAACTTTTAAAAGAGCTAATTATTCTAGGGTGATAGGAATAAAACTACTCAGGTGTAATGGGGTTATTCTTGGCATACTCATGGAAAGAAGCATTGTCCAAATCATTAGTGATTTAAGGCAAACACCGTGTAGCTCACAGATGCTTTGAGTACATAGTGTGTATTGCAGTAAACTCAATTTATGATTTATAAGATAAATTTAGCAATTGAACTATCAGAAATTAAAGCTTGATGATGTTTGTAGGTAATACCTAATGTTATTAAGCAAAGTGTTCAACAAAACTAATCTAAATTTTTAATGTTGAGTAAGATAGAACCTCTGTTTACATAAAGCTCAGTCTAGTAGACTGGAAAGAAAAGTAAATGACTGAGAAAAATAGGCATTTTTTTCAACAGAAGGAAATAATTGCTTTGGTATAAATGTGTGAGGAGGTAGAGAAGCATAGAGGAACTATTTCAATCAAAACAATAAACTTTTTCAACCAGAATGTATTACAAACATTTCAATCAAAATATAAGCTTTTGTGCTTGTATGGTCTTGGTCCATGGTAAGTTTTTTCTCTTTCCTTTTCTTTTTTGTTTTCATCATTGAAGTCATTGTTTTTAATTATTGAAAAATTGAAAAAAAATTAATCATCATACCCTCCAGAAATACAATGCAATGAATATTTTTCTTGTTTTTTTTTTAATTACTAGACCTTTTTCTGAAAACAGTTAGGTTTACAGGAACAATAGTTTTTTTTAGAAGGAGTTACAGGTTGAAGTTAAGCCATAGCTGTTGTCCAGAACAAGAAGAAATATTACAGCAAGATGACCCTTTACAAAAGTCATTTTATCAAGAAATCTTTCATTCTTTGAAATACTTTAGAGCTTATTTTTATACACAGAACTTTTGGTACTCTGCACTATTCATAATAACAACAAAATAGAAACATATGTGTTGTATACATCTATGAATTTATAAGCATACCAAGGGTCAAGATACTCAAAAGATAGTGTTTATTTGAAGTTTTAACTGTACCTTTTTTCAAAGATGACTTAAAGTATACCAAAACACAAAAAGATTGGTAGTATAAATAAGAAGCAAGTGTAAATAGGAAAAGCAAACATGAGGCATAACTTATGTTCAAGAATGAGGTAAATATTATATATTGTAAAATACTCTTTAAATAAATGTTCAGCAAATTTTTCTCCAAGTTTTCAGGTGGTTAATAAAAAAGAGATACTTTGTTTTTGTCAATAAGTACAAATAATTTCAAAGCCAATGGTTTATATTAATACCTTCCACATGCCCTAATCTATTCTTAGTCCTCCTTGAAATTCACTTCATATTAAGTTTACAATATGATTTAGTAGGGATTTTTCTTCAGTAATAAAATATAATTCCCATTATATAGATTAACCCATTAGATAAAAAATCTCATAATATTTGCCATTGGAACTGAAACAAAAAAAATTCACAAAGGCAAACCAGACCATTGACTATCAGGTATTTAAAATATTAAGATGTCATTATTAATTTTAGCATGCATTGGTAACCTATATTGAACTAATTAAAGTAATATCTTTTTTAAATGAAGTCATTCTATCTATGCTATGTATTGTAATATTCTTTCTTCTAGTATTTATAGAAAGGTTATATTGGTCAAGGTCAAGGCAAAAAGTGGATAACACTAACTAGTTTAAACAGGAAGTGATTTAATACAGGGAATCGTATGTTTCATATATCCTTGGGGAGATTTTTAAACTGAGATTTGAGGAATGGCCCTGAGAATGAACTGATCGGCTGAGGATTTGTTAGACAACTGTGGTTACCGCTTGAGAAAATTACTGAAATCAGGAAAATTTCACTGTTGCTGCTGCTGCAACTGCAGAAAACCCAGGAAGAAGTGGAGAATAAGCAATGACAGCCATAATCTAGGATCTAGATGTCACATCATGAAGCTGCCACTGTTTTGTTGTTTGTGTGTTTCTGACACTCTCCAGAACCTGAAGAATGGACAGTGGAACCACCAGAAGATACACTTCATATTTCCACACTTGTGTTTGCCAACAAAAATAGCTGGTAGAAATACAGCCTCTGCATCACTCTGCTTTCCAGAGTTCAAAGCATGCATCTAGATGGTGAAGCCAATTTGCCATCAGAACTGTAGCTCTAATAAGCATCCAGAATGCTTGGTTTAGACATTTAGAATGTCTGCTTCTATTAGAAACTGGGTTGAGTGGATATTGAGTGAGGAGACCCAAGATGTTGGCAAGTTTTGCCTATAGGTGTTGAGAAACGAGTTCTAACATTGGATAAGCCAGAAGCTTGGATGGACAAAGACTCGGACTTTCGGCTCAAAAGTCCACTTCAAATACTGAATATATTTGTTCCAATAAAGTTTTTAGTTCAATTTTACTGGCCTTTGTTTAATGCTTAGGCAGACTTGCCTAGGAACTGAAAAATTGATGCACCTTAGCTGTCAGTTTGCTAAAAGTCTAGTGTAGAATGTTATCATGGAAATAAATTTTAGTTGGAGTGTTGCCAGGAGGCCCCCCTAGGCGTTGGGCTTTGTTACTGAGTCCTGGGGACTGGGCATGTGAGCATATGCCGGTTTTACCCTTTCAGTTTTTTTTCTCCTCATTAACCTCCCATTTGTGATTCTAATATTATCTCTTCCAGGATCTTTACCTTTTTCCTGTTCATAAAGTACAAAGTATATGATAGTGGGAAGATAATTGACCTCTTAATTAGAAAGCTGAGTCTGGCATCCCAGTTCCACCAATTACTAGCAATGTTGAGAGTGCTCAAGAAAATTTAAGTGTATTGTGGCTCAGTTTCCTTATTTGTTAATCCTAATATAAAGCTTGCCTAGTATCTATAACCTCAAATGACAGCAGATCTCAGTCTTTCTAAAGCTGTTCCCCGAACTTGGCAGAACTTCAGCCTTCACACACATCTTTTACTCTAAGGCCAAGTGCTGTGGGTGGAATACAGCTCTCGCACTGTAAAGCTGCAGATGAGACTCAGATACGGGGTGGGGGGGTTGTTAAGGAGATTTCTTCATACTGTTCTGCAGCAAGGAGTCTCTGTGGACAGAACTGCCTTTGCTGAGGAGCATCAGAAAGAAAAGGAATAGCCTGACAGCATATTAAAGCAATACAAAAAGAAAAAAAAGAGAGAAGGATGGGAAGCAAAAGAAAGAAGGGACAAATGGAAAACAGAGATGAAGACCTGTGTTTAGGGAAAAAGAAAAACAAATAAAGAAGGGAACATCTCATAAGCACTCTGTGTTACCTAATATTCTAATAAAAACATGAATCTAATAAACTAGAGCTTGAATTCAGGTGCTAACATGAAAAAAATAAGGGAAAAAATAATGAAAAAGGTATTTTGCTTAATGGGGATATACATGCATTCAAACAATATAATTAGAAAATCAATTGGCTAACTAGAAATAGCAAGAGCCACAAGGATATACTGATTAATTTTAAATAAAGGCTTGGATCATTTTAAAATAGCACGATTATTGATTCAATAATTATCAACTTAAATAATTTAAATGACTCATCCAATAATATGTGAATTATTAATTTTATCCATTTTAATAAATGATTATTCTTTCAAGAGGCTGAACACTTTGAGATATGTAGAACTGACAACATTGAGCAGGCTGTAGAGCCAGACTATTTGTGTTACAATCTAATTTTCATCATTCATTAACTTTAACTTTGGTTAGTTTATACCATGTCTCAGCTTTTCTGACAAGTAAAAGGGGATAAAATAGTACCTGCATTATAATATCATATGAAATATAGTTTTACATGTAATACAGAAGAATAGCATTTAGTGTATAATAGATCATTAATAAATATTAGCCTTATTATTTTTGTTATACCTACTTGGTTCTGAACTCCTATAGATATCACTGCTGTGATTATAAGGAGATGTGACGTTGGCATTGATAATACAACTAAATAGTAATTACATGTTAATTTAGGCAATATCCATGCTTTATCCAAAATTATGAGTAACCAAATATTAAGCAAAAAATTCACATAAGGTTTTAAATTGCTTAAGTAAAGTCTATATTCTTGCTGTATGTGATTTATCCTAAAAGTCGTACTTCACATATATTGATAAACCATGAGAACCTATTACTTAGGAAAAAACATATCACAGAAAAGTAAGTGCTATATGAAATATAGATTTTTATATTGTGTAATTTTCAAATTATTAATGATATAATTTAGTATTTGAGAGTATTTTATATTTGAGGCTGTTAATAAAGGATCCACTAGGGGACAGGTCTGCAAAGAACTTATTTTTTTTTTTTATTTTTTATTTTTTTGAGAGGGCATCTCTCATATTTATTGATCAAATGGTTGTTAACAACAATAAAATTCAGTATAGGGGGGTCAACGCTCAATGTACAATCATTAATCCATCTCAAGCCTAATTCTCGTCAGTCTCCAATCTTCTGAAGCATAACGAACAAGTTCTTACATGGTGAACGAATTCTTACATAGTGAATAAATTCTTACATGGTGAACAGTACAAGGGCATTCATCACAGAAACTTTCGGTTTTGATCACGCATTATGACCTATAAACAATCAGGTCAAATATGAATATTCATTTGATTTTTGTACTTGATTTATATGTTGATCCCACATTTCTCCTATTATTACTATTATTTTTATTTTTAATAAAATGCTGAAGTGGTAGGTAGATGCAAGATAAAGGTAGAAAACATAGCTTAGTGCTGTAAGAAGGCAAATGTAGATGATCAGATGATCAGGTGTGTGCCTATGGACTAAGTATTAATCCAGGCTAGACAAGGGCAGCAAGACATCCACGGATGCAGAAGATTTCTCCTCTCAAAGCAGGGGGGGTGAGGTTCTGAGCCTCACCTCTGTTGATCCCCAAATTCTCACCTGATGGCCCCCCTGCGACTGTGCCTGTCTTAGGTTGTTCCTCCCTTGAGGAATCTTACCCGTCTCTGGCTAACCAGTCATCTTCCGGGGCCATACAGGGAAATGTAAAGTTGGTAAGTGAGAGAGAAGCCATATTGTTTGCAAAGGTTAGCTTTTCACTTCTTTGCAGATTTATGCCTTGTGGCTTCTATGCCCAGTACTTGTCTCGAGGTATCTTTACCACCTGGAGGAATTATGATACTCGGTAAATTCGATATGAGGCACGAATTCTATTTAAGGGTTATAATTAGGAAGGAAGAAGAAAAGCTATAGATGTAGCATATGAAGGAAACATGGGAGGATTGATTATTTCTTTGACATATCTTCTTGTATAGTACCTTAAGTATGTATAGGTTTTAAACTACTAACTAATTTGCACACACATATTAACATAATAGGAATACGGTGACATAAACAAAGCAAATCTATAATTACCATCCATCTCCAGTGAAGCCAAGAAAAACATTTAGGCACCCTAGGCATTTGTGAAAATTTATCTATGATATGATGGATATTGTCCAACTGTACTTGAACCATCAGACAAATTAAAGCAGCTCATTTCTGGGATCTGTTCACATCCCATATGTTCTTTTAACCATAGATAGTCTATAGTCATGAGATTTTGGAGTGCTACAACTTGCACCCCTCCCAACTCCTGGTTGAGTTCCAACAGTACAGATCCGGTCAAATTCGTTGTCTCGCTGTATGCACATGCCAGCCTAGACATCTCCCTCCTCATTCCTATGGCCAGTCCAGGAGACGGTGGGCTGGATGCAGCCACAACCGCAGCATCGTCCGGATCCCTGTGGAGGCTTTTTGATGATCATCCCCCGGCACAAGTCCTCCAGAGAGTGCTGATGCTGGAAGCTCCTCCTCATATCGTATCTTAGTTCATTTTCTGGGTATCCAAGCTAGGCATTGATCTTCTGCATAGAAACAAACAGACCCTTTGCCCACACTTTGACATGCCCTCTATACCACTGTGCAGAACTCATTGGAGGTCAGCACACAGTAGCTGCTTTTTTTTTTTTTTTTAATTAAGAGAAAGGAATATTATCAGAAAAGAGTACCTCCATAGCTGATCATCTGACACCCTTTAAGTGATCAACATTAAGGATATTTAAAGCATGTGTTGATCTTTGATTTACCAATAGTTTTATCCTGTTAAGGAGTAATCCCCCTTTTCTTTCTTTCTTTCTTTTTTTTTTTTTTTTAATTTTTAATCTACACTTACATGAAGAATACTATGTTAACTATGCTCTCCCCTATATCAGGTCCCCCCTAACAACCACATTACGGTTACTGTCCCTCAGCTTAGCAAAATGTTGTACAGTCACTACTTGTCCTCTGTGTTGTGCAGCCCACCCTCCCCTTTCTCCCTCCCCCCATGCATGCTAATCTTAATACTCCTCTTCTTCTTCCCCCCCCTTATCCCTCCCTGCCCACCCATCCTCCCCAGTTCCTTTCCCTTTGGTACCTGTTAGTCCATTTTTGGGTTCTGTAATTCTGCTGCTGTTTTGTTCCTTCAGTTTTTCCTTTGTTCCTATACTCCTCAGATGAGTGAAATCATTTGGTATTTCTCTTTCTCCGCTTGGCTTATTTCACTGAGCATAATACTCTCCAGCTCCATCCATGTTGCTGCAAATGGTTGGATTTTTCCACTTCTTATGGCTGAGTAGTATTCCATTGTGTATATGTACCACATCTTCTTTATCCATTCATCTACCGATGGACATTTAGGTTGCTTCCAATTCTTGGCTATTGTAAATAGTGCTGCGATAAACATAGGAGTGCATCTGTCTTTCTCAAACTTGATTGCTGCGTGCTTAGGGTAAATTCCTAGGAGTGGAATTCCTGGGTCAAATGGTAGGTCTGTTTTGAGCATTTTGATGCACCTCCATACTGCTTTCCACAATGGTTGAACTAATTTACATTCCCACCAGCAGTGTAGGAGGGTTCCCCTTTCTCCACAGCCTCGCCAACATTTGTTGTTGTTTGTCTTTTGGATGGCAGCTATCCTTACTGGTGTGAGGTGATACCTCATTGTAGTTTTAATTTGCATTTCTCTGATAATTAGTGATGTGGAGCATCTTTTCATGTGTCTCTTGGCCATCTGTATTTCTTTTTTGGAGAACTGTCTGTTCAGTTCCTCTGCCCATCTTTTAATTGGGTTATTTGTTTTTTGTTTGTTGAGGCGTGTGAGCTCTTTGTATATTCTGGACGTCAAACCTTTATCGGATCTGTCATTTTCAAATATATTCTCCCATACTGTAGGGTTCCTTTATGTTCTATTGCTGGTGTCTTTCACTGTACAGAAGCTTTTCAGCTTAATGTAGTCCCACTTGCTCATTTTTGCTGTTGTTTTCCTTGCCCGGGGAGATATGTTCAAGAAGAGATCACTCATGTTTATGTCTAAGAGGTTTTTGCCTATGTTTTTTTCCAAGAGTTTAATGGTTTCATGACTTACATTCAGGTCTTTGATCCATTTTGAGTTTACCTTTGTATATGGGGTTATACAATGGTCCAGTTTCATTCTCCTACATGTAGCTGTCCAGTTTTGCCAGCACCATCTGTTGAAGAGACTGTCATTTTGCCATTGTATGTCCATGGCTCCTTTATCAAATATTAATTGACCATATATGTTTGGGTTAATTTCTGGGGTCTCTAATCTGTTCCACTGATCTGTGGCTCTGTTCTTGTGCCAGTACCAAATTGTCTTGATTACTATGGCTTTGTAGTAGAGCTTGAAGTTGGGGAGTGAGATCCCCCCTACTTTATTCTTCTTTTTCAGGATTGCTTTGGCTATTCGGGGTCTTTGGTGTTTCCATATGAATTTTTGAATTATTTGTTCCAATTTATTGAAGAATGTTGCTGGTAATTTGAGAGGGATTGCATCAAATCTGTATATTGCTTTGGGCAGGATGGCCATTTTGACGATATTAATTCTTCCTAGCCATGAGCATGGGATGAGTTTCCATTTTTTAGTGTCCCCTTTAATTTCTATTAAGAGTGACTTGTAGTTTTCAGAGTATAAGTCTTTCACTTCTTTGGTTAGGTTTATTCCTAGGTATTTTATTCTTTTTGATGCAATGGTGAATGGAATTGTTTTCCTGATTTCTCTTTCTATTGATTCGTTGTTAGTGTATAGGAAAGCCACAGATTTCTGTGTGTTAATTTTGTATCCTACAACTTTGCTGTATTCCGATATGAGTTCTAGTAGTTTTGGAATGGAGTCTTCAGGGTTTTTTATATACAATATCATGTCATCTGCAAATAGTGACAGTTAACTTCTTCTTTACCAATCTGGATTCCTTGTATTTCTTTGTTTTGTCTAATTGCTGTGGCTAGGACCTCCAGTACTATGTTAAATAACAGTGGGAAGAATGGGCATCCCTGTCTTGTTCCCTATCTCAGAGGAAAAGCTTTCAGCTTCTCGCTGTTCAGTATGATGTTGGCTCTGGGTGTATCATATATGGCCTCTATTATGTTGAGGTACTTACCCTCTATACCCATTTTGCTGAGAGTTTTTATCATGAATGGATGTTGAATTTTGTCAAATGCTTATTCAGCATCTATGGAGATGATCATGTGGTTTTTGTCCTTCTTTTTGTTGATGTGGTGAATGATGTTGATGGATTTTCGAATGTTGTACCATCCTTGCATCCCTGGGATGAATCCCACTTGGTCGTAGTGTATGATCCTTTTGATGTATTTTTGAATTCAGTTTGCTAATATTTTGTTGAGTATTTTTGCATCTACGTTCATCAGGGATATTGGTCTGTAATTTTCTATTTTGGTGGGGTCTTTGCCTGGTTTTGGTACTAGGGTGATGTTGGCCTCATAGAATGAGTTTGGGAGTATTCCCTCCTCTTCTATTTTTTGGAAAACTTTAAGAAGAATGGGTATTATATCTTCTCTGTGTGTCTGATAAATTCCAAGTAAATCCATCTGGCCCAGGGGTTTTTTTCTTGGGTAGTTTTTTGATTACTGCTTCAATTTCGTTGCTGGTAACTGGTTTGTTTAGATTTTGTGTTTCTGCCTTGGTCAGTTTTGGCAGGTTGTATTTTTCTAGGAAGTTGTCCATTTCTTCTAGGTTTTCCAGCTTTTAGCATGTAGGTTTTCATAGTAGTTTCTAATAATTCTTTGTATTTCTGTTGGGTCCGTCATGATGTTTCCTTTCTCATTTCTGATTCTGTTGATGTGTATTGATTCTCTTTTTCTCTTAATATGTCTTGCTAGAGGCTTATCTATTTTGTTTATTTTCTCAAAGTACCAGCTCTTGATTTTTTATTTTTCCTATTGTTTTTTTCTTCTCAATTTTGTTTATTTCTTCTCTGATCTTTATTATGTCCCTCCTTCACTGACTTTAGGCCTCATTTGTTCTTCTTTTTCCAATTTTGATAACTGTGACGTTAGACTATTCATTTGGGTTTGTTCTTCCTTCTTTAAATATGCCTGGATTGCTATATACTTTCCTCTTAAGACTGCTTTTGCTGCGTCCCACAGAAGTTGGGGCTTTGTGTTGTTGTTGTCATTTATTTCCATGTATTGCTGGATCTCCATTTTAATTTGGTCATAGATCCATTGACTATTTAGGAGCGTTTTGTTAAGCTGCCATGTGTTTATGAGCCTTTTTGCTTTCTTTGTACAATTTATTTCTAGTTTTATACCTTTGTGGAATGAAAAGTTGGTGGGTAGAATTTCAATCTTTTTGAATTTACTGATGCTCTTTTTGTGGCCTAGTATGTGCTCTATTCTGGAGAATGTTCCATGTGCACTTGAGAAGAATGTGTATCCTGTTGCTTTTGGTTGTAGAGTTCTACACATGTTTATTAGGTCCATCTGTTCTAGTGTGTTGTTCAGTGCCTCTGTGTCCTTACTTATTTTATGTCTGTTGGATCTGTCCTTTGGAGTGAATGGTGTGTTGAAGTCTCCTAAAATGAATGCATTGCAGTCTATGTCCTCCTTTAGATCTGTTAGTATTTGTTTCACATATGCTGGTGCTCCTGTGTTGGGTGCATATATATTTAGAATGGTTATATCCTCTTGTTGGCCTGAGCCCTTTATCATTATGCAATGTACTTCTTTATCTCTTGTTACTTTCTTTATTTTCTGGTCTATTTTGTCTGATACTAGTATTGCAACACCTGCTTTTTCTCTCTGTTGTTTGCATGAAGTATCTTTCTCCAACCCTTGACTTTTAATCTGTGCATGTCTTTGGGTATGAGGTGAGTCTGTTGTAAGCAGCATATAGATGGGTCTTGCTTTTTTATCCATTCTATTACTCCATGTCTTTTGATTGGTTCATTCAGTCCATTTACATTTAGAGTGATTATTGAAAGATATGTACTTATTGCCATTGCAGGCTTTAGATTTGTGGTTACCAAAGGTTCAAGGTTAGCTTGTTTACTACCTTACTGTCTGACCTCACTAGCTTATTGAGCTGTTGTAAACACAGTCTGATGATTATTTCTTTCCCTTCTTTTTCCTCCTCCTCCATTCCTCATATGTCGGGTGTTTTGTTCTGTGCTCTTTTTAGGAGTGCTCCCATATTGGGCCATCCCTATAAGATACCCTGTAGAGGTAGTTTGTGGGAGGCAAATTCCCTCAACTTTTGCTTGTCTAGGAATTGTTTAATACCTCCTTCATATTTAAATGATAATTGTGCGGGATACAGTATCCTTAGTTCAAGGCCCTTCTGCTTCATTGCATTACATATATCATGCCATTCTCTTCTGGCCTGTAAGGTTTCTGTTGATAAGTCTGATGATAGCCTGATGGGTTTTCCTTTGTAGGTGACCTTTTTACTCTCTCTGGCTGCCTTTAATACTCTGTCCCTGTCCTTGATCTTTGCTATTTTAATTATTATGTGTCTTGGTGTTGACCTCTTTGGATCCCGTCTCTTGGGAGTTCTGTGTGCCTCTGTAGTCTGAGCAACTATTTCCTCCCCCAGTTTGGGGAATTTCTCAGCAATTATTCCTTCAAATACACTTTCTATCCCTTTTTCTGTCTCTTTTTCCTCTGGTACCCCTATAATGTGGATTTTGTTCCTTTTGGATTGGTTACACAGTTCTCTTAATATTGTTTCATTCCTGAAGATCCTTTTATCTCTCTGCATCAGCTTCTATGTGTTCCTGTTCTCTGGTTTCTATTCCATCAATGGCCTCTTGCATCTTATCCATTCTGCTTATAAATCCTTCCAGAGTTCCTTTCACTTCTGTAATCTCCCTCCGGACATCTGTAATCCCCCTCTGGACTTCATCCCTTAGCTTTTGCATATTTCTTTGCAGCTCTGTCAGCATGTTTATGATTTTTATTTTGAATTCTTTTTCAGGGAGACTGGTTAGGTCTGCCTCTGCAGATCCTTTCTCAGGTGTAACTATCTTGGTCTGCAGATATTTTTTGCCTTTTCATGGTGATTGCAGTGGCTGTAGGCAGGTTATGGGTGTGTCCGCTGGGAGAAGAAAGACCTTTCCTGCTTGTTGGATGCCTTGCCCTTCTCTGCTACCTGTGACGGCTACCTGCACTCCTGGAGCAGCCACCAGGTTAGTCTCCTACGCTGCTGTGGGCAGTGTGTCTCTCAGAGCAGTGCGGAGCCCTGTGGGGAGGGGCAGGCACATCTTGTGCACTCCTCCATACTAGCAGTGACCCTGCCGGGCAGCTGTGTAGCAGCAGTGGCCTTTGGGTCTGGCCCAGGCATCTGTGCATTGGGCTGGGGTTCTGGTCAGCCCACCTGACCAGAGCACACCTGCTCCCTCTGGCTCTGCTGCTGGTGTGCGCGGGTCTTTTCTGCGCAGGCTTCTACCAGGCTCTGGCTTCACTGCCACTGGTGCGTGCGAGCTGCGCCCGGGCTGTTCGGTCATGCCACTGCAGGATAGCCCTGTGGTGCACAGATCTGCTCTTGGTTCCTTCTAGCTCTTCTGCCCCCGGTGCACGCTCCCACTCTCCTGCTACTTGGCCCGTGTGTCAGGGTCCGCGCCAGTTAGAGGAATGACTTGCAGGCTGCCTAGTCCTGTGAGGGGCTTCAGAGCTGCACTGCCTCCGTTTAGGATGCCTAAGTTTCCCTGGTATTCCCAGCTGCCGGGACAACTTCATCCAGCTATGGGGTCCCTGTCTCTTTAAAACTTGCAGAAAGCACTTGCTTTTCTTTTGTCTCAGGGGCACTGGTTGCAGGGACCTGCCCACAGGTTTTGCTTTTCTGTTTCTCTTATATCCAGCACCCTGTGCACCTGTGTCTGCGTTCGGGGTGCGGATTTCCAGAACTGGTTGTTTAGCAGTCCTGGGCTTTTACTCCCTCCCCATTCTGACTCCTTTCTTCCTGCCGGGTTTTGGGGTGGGGGAACATTCGGGTCCCACCTGGCCGCAGCTTGTATCTTACCCCCTTCATGTGATGCTGAGTTCTCGCAGATGTAGATGTATCCTGGCTGTTGTACTGCATCCACTGGTGTCTCTTTTAGGAATAGTTGTATGTATTGTATTTTCATAAATATATATGTTTCGGGGAGGAGATTTCCTCTGAACTACTCATGCCGCCGTCTTCCCATGATCCTCTATATCTATCTTTAACTAATTTTAGTTGTAGGTGTCTTTGCAATAAATTAGATATTTCTTCAGGGTGGTGTTTTGTAGAGTATGCAGATCGTAATACCTACTCCAATTACTATATAAATTTGGTGAGCCATTTTCATTGAATGAATGATGGAATGGCTTTCCAAAATGCCAAGGGGTTATATAAGACTAGGATTCATATGCTTGGAAATGGTCTCTTATTTAGTTAGAAAACATCAAGGGAATGAAGGGATGTTATGCAAGAAAATGTAGCATAGCAACTAATACTAGCATTTCAAATGCAAACAGAAAATATACATTTAAACATGACATTATGTAAGAGGAAACACATACCCCAAACATTACAAAAATAAACACACATTACATCTCTTTGTCACTCACATAGAATTATGAAATGTTCAGCTCCTAATTTCCTATAAGGCCCAGAGCATTCAGCAAGAAGAGGGATGGTGGTTCACCTAAGCACTGTGTTTGTGACCTGGTAACTAAAAAAGCTCACCATCTGGATACCTATCACATGGGCTTTATTTATGTTCTCCAGAGTATAAAGACAGATGTCCATGAAAAAAAAATACACCACATATGCCATACTTTAATGCTTGTCTCCTAAGTGTAGAAAGCACGATTTCTGTTCATAGGTTCACAAATGAGTTTGCCTCTGGGATAATCCTCTTTACATTCAAGTTAGAAGTAATTAAGTGAATGTCAGGATATTTTACGCCAAGTTGAAATTACAGAACTTTTGTGGTCATACTATCATTTTTTACTTCTTAACAAATAATTTAAAGATTGAAATGATTATTCATGCCGTGAGAAATAGGTAAACTTGCTTTATAGCAGCATTAAAAAAAAAAACAAATCATTGACTGGTTCCAGATAATTTTTAATACTATCTTCTTATTCACTGGATAAGCTTAATTTTAATAACATGATCTCTAACTTTCTTGTGTATTTCATATATAGTAAAATAGTGCTCTATGTATTTTATTAAGTTTTTACTTCAGAAATAAAACAGGTACTGTTCACTTTTATTCAGGTAAAGAGAAAGAAGAGAGACAGACGGACAAAGGGAGGGATGTAGAAACTTTGAGTAAGGACATATGGATTCTAGTTTTACCCCTATATCTAAATACCATTAGACAACGCATGTAAGTTCATTAATTCTCTTTTGTTTTATCTGTAAAATGATCATATCCCACTAGACATATTTCCAGCTTCAAATATATGATTTGTACACATTTATTGTTTGTTTATGCTCAGTGTTATAGTACTTAACTATTCTTTTATAAAAGGAAGAGTTCCTCTTGATTTCCTTATATAATATTCTCAAAGATATATTTAGGATTATGGCTAATGAGGATATTTTAAAAATAAGTATCTCTATTTGGGTGTTCCTGTGTATGTATACTTTGAAATCCTTCTCAAAGAAGTATTCAGATTTACTGAAAAACACCATTTCCAAGGTCTCCATCCACATTTATGAAATTGTTCTAAAATTACAAATTACAATAGCTAAAAGAAACACAACTGGTATTAAGAATATAATACATTAAACAGTGCCACTTCTACCATCCTTTTAAACTTTAAATGATGGTTTTTCCCTTTTGATATGTGTACTATAAGACTGCCATTTATATAAAATGGGTGCCAGAACGCTTCCTGTAGACTAATTGAGAATATGCAAATGCCTACATTGGATTTCTTGAGTGGAATAGTTGGAGACTGTATTTCAAAAATAGTTATATTTATTTATTCACGAAGTATGCAAAGGGTAGCAAAATATACCACCCCAAAAAAGCCACATTGGCATTTTGATTATTTTGAGCTGTAGGTATTTGAAAAACAGCAGTGTGAGGAAAAGCTTTCTCTGAACTCCCTTATCTGCCTAAAGACAGATCCTCCGAAAGGGATTCCAGTCGTCATAGTTTATCTCCCTGGGAGCTTCATCAACCAGGCAGGATTGACTCCTCACAGGAGAGGAAGGTAGAAGTCAATACCCAGCCCATCAAACTTTGTCACAACTACCATATCTCCCATCTGTTCATCTAAGGGGCCATTCATTTTTCCTAAAAATTATTTGTTTTCTCATAAATAGCCTACATCTCCCTTCCCTTTTCCTATTATTATGGTATTTAAGTCTGAAGTATAAGCCATCTCCCTGAGTTACTTATTTTTCACTGGGTCTCTCCCATGTATACATTAGATATACATTAATATATTAGTTATAAATATTTATGTATTTTTCTGTTAATCTTTTATTACAAGAGTCTCAGTTAATAATTCAGAAGTGTTGATGGAAAATTATAAGCATTGGAAAATACATATGCATTGTGTTCCTTTGATGTCTATACAAGCCTAGAAGATAAAGAGAGAGAGCACAAGTAGTATAGGTCATGGTTCAAGGTGTCTAAATAATTGAAATCTATTTGTAAAGATAAAAATGAATAAAAAATTTTAATGCTGCAAGCAACATATGCTAAATAATTTACTGCTTTAAGAGTTCTGAGATGGGAAAGCAATGTGAACAAGTTGCTTTTGGGTTCAGGATTACTGTTTCACGACAGGTGCATAATTAAGGACTATAGGGAAAGAATCAGGTTGATAAGAAGAGAGTGAAAGAGTCAGAAAAGCATATACCTAAATTAAATAAATTTAAGAAAGATGCTGAACAGCAGTAAGCAAATAAATAGGCATCTGGCAACCCCTGAAAATAAATCAGAATTATCAGTAATTTTAAGGCAAGCCTTATGTGCTAAATTGATTGAAAATCAATTTGTACTTTATTGCTACTGGGCAGCTGCATCTGGAGAGGTCTCTTTCTGCATCCTGGGTGAAACCTCAACCTGGGCAGGAGAGGATTCATGACTCTGAGAAAGAATTCACAAACAGGTCTGATGAGTGTAGGTAAGGAAGGAAATCACTAAAATGAGAGTGGTTGTGAATGGCAGCAACCATGCAGGCAGTAGAAAACAAGGAAGGATGAGGAAGAAAGGGAAGATCACTGAACCCCTGTTCAGCACAGGGCAAATCTGTTGCCAACTCCTGAAGCCAGGGTCACCTGGAGTCCTGTGTCTGCTTGAATCTGCACAGTGTGTGAACTAAGCCCCTACCACCCCAGGATTTGGGAGAGCCAGGGAGCACTGGATGGAGTGAGATTATGTTCTGAGGACTTCCCAAAGGCAAAGTAAGGATATTTTCAGGCAGGCCACTACAGAGCATGATCATACAGCCGCAGTCCCATCCAGGTCATCCAGGTGAAGGGAACTGGGAAGTCCAAACCAGATATCTCAGCAGCCCCTCCCTCCTTGTCTGAAGTAGAACAGGGAGAATACTTGTGCTTAAGTCTAGAAAATTGAATGAAATAGAAAAGTAACAAAGATACTTACCACTGGGTAAGGGGTCTCTTATTAAACTCCTGAGAGGCTGGGAAGAGCACAGAAAAAAATATGCAGTAAGTTAAGCAGCAAGAAGGCTTTATTGAAGGCAAAGTACACATGCAAAGAAAGGGGAGTGTGGGCAGCCTCAGAGAGGAGGATGCTTAACGGCTTAGCATTCATGTCTTTAAAGGATTTCAAGAATGGGGCAAAGGGCTAAGGGGGCATAGGCTTGACTCGTGGTCTCATGATGTCTGTCTCTGGTGAGAGATATTATGTCATCATCCATAGTCCTCTAGATATTCTGTCAGATAAACTTAACACGAGGAATTTATTGATACTGTTCTTTTCCAAGATAGTAGTTACTCTTAAGCAGTTGGAACATATTATTTATGACTGCATGCCTTGCCTTAAGACAGGCTGGGTTACTGTTTGATTTCTATCAAAGAGATCAGGAATCTTACCTCCTAATTCTCTGGCTAAAATGGAATCATAGCCTTAAGATGGAGTCCCTCCTTTTCTTATCATTCTATTTGTATCTTGGAATGTTTCATCATAGGCAAGAAAAAGTAATCATGATGCTTGTCCCATGTCCCTGCCCTACCTTACTATGACAAAGTACAAAATGCATGTCACTGGTAAAGACATTCAGTAGCTGAGCTCCTAAGCAGTCACCTGGAAGACACCAGAGAAGACTTAACTGCATTGTAAGTGCTGTTAAATGCAGTTTAAAGTTAATGACTTGGAAGCAGGAAATGCTCTTTGACTGTCAATCACTGCCCATCTTTACCATTCTTTCCCTTTGCCTCCACATCAGAGTAATTTTTTTCATAATCTTGGGTGAGTTTATTTAGAAGTTTAACTTATACTGGAAAATCCTACATAGAGGCGGGGGGGAAATCCACACATTTGAAAACTATCTATGCATTAAAATCTGCACATAAAAATGAAATGTTAACTGGATCCCTTATCCCTGAACTTCATGCAGTTTGCATATAATAAAAAAAATTATAGATACTTCTAGAAAAAAGATTAAGGATTATTAGCTTTATTTTCCATATTACTATATGATTATAACCTACTTTTAGTGATTCAAATTTTTAAAAGTATTAATGAAAGTTCTGTAATTGTATTACTTTATAGATATAGAAGCCACATTGTTTGGCTATCATTTCCAATAATAAATTATCTGGGTTTCAAAGAATAAAAGAAGTAAAATTATTTCAGAGTATGAAGTTCAGCAGCAGAATATCTAGTATAAAAATATTGAAAGAATAAACAATTTATATATATATATATATATATATATATATATATATATATATATATATATATATATATGTAACACAGTATTTGTCAATTGAAATCAATGTTTTAGACCCAGAAAATATAGAAATTTAGATTAAATCTGACTTCATTCTCTTAGGCATGGAATAGTAGTTTAGTTCACAATAGGTTGAGTCATGGAGAGAGGAGTTTAGAAGGTTGTTCTAGTGTCTCCCACAAGCAGAGTAAAAATTACAGCCAGTATTGATGCACAATCTAGAGCCAGAAGGTATGCTCTGTTTTGCTCAGAACCACATCCCAACACCAGCACCCTGCCTGTATATTTCTAATGAATAAATGAATGAGGGCTCTAGAAAACAGTAAAAAGCCAAAGCACTTTTTTCACAAGACTCTCCTACATGTGTTTCTCTGCAGGCTTACCCCATGCCTCCATCCTTTCTAGAAGCTGATTCACTCTTACAGCACATGGATAAATATTTTAAAAACTGAGCACCTAGTTGTTTATGATTTTTGTGCTTTTAACAGGAGAAATATATAAGATGTGTATAGCTATTGGGCCTGAAACAGTACAAGTCAAGACAGATGCAATAGCTGGTGGAAATCAACAAATATGAGAGAGAATAGTGATCCAGTATTAGTCACCTGGACTCACTAATATTTGAGAGAAGAACCAAAATTATGGTCCAGGCAGAAATTTAAGAATAAAAATTAGGACAAGAGTTGCAAACTTTTTCTTAAATGGTCAGATAGTAAATATTTTAAATTTTGTACACCACATATGGTTCCTCACACATATTCTTCTTTATTTTATTTTACAATCCTCTTAAAATGTAAAGAATATTCTCAGTTCCAGGGCAGTGCAAAAGCATAAGTTTTTTTTTCCATTTTAGTGAATACAGATAAAGTAGCTTTGTAAGGATCCTTTCATTTGGAAGTTACCTATTTAGAAAGAGAGGGAGAGTAACATTTTTCCTCCTTTATGATTTGCAAAATCTAATTACTATTAAATTATTTCTAAAACAATCATCTATTTCTTCCAAGAGCCTCTGAAATTTTGAACTATGTAGTGACTGTTTCTTCTATTACAGCACCTGTCTTTGAGGTGCCCTAAGCATGGAATTCTTTTTAAACTCATCGGGTGCATGGGAATCTGTGGGTAGAGGAAGGTATAGGGTGTATACGGCATGTTCAGCACTGGATCTGATGACATGGCTGATGTAAGCAAAAGTCTCAAAGCAGGTGGTGATCAAAGAGTTGCAATGTAATAGAAGAGAATACGACCAAATTTTATTGAACACCAGTGGATTCAGGCTGTCGGGGATATTTTTGTCAGAGTGATATTGGTGGATAGAGATTAGGGTAGTCAAGAAAAGCTTATAGGACGAGGTGTGATTAAAGATGATCCCAAAGACAAGCTGTATTTGTATAAGGAAAAGTGAGGAGAAAGACTTCCTGTATATGAGATTAGTAATTGATTAACAGCTTTCAATAGACTGAATATAAGATAAAAAGTGACCAACTTGAGTATTAAGGAAATTTATTAAGACAATGAAGTGTGTTAACTGCACTCTTGTTTGGAAACTGAGACTCAAGTAGACACTCAAGGATGAAAGGTTTTATTCATTGAAGCATAGAATAATGGAAGTTTATGATAGAGGCTTTAGGGTGCATTTAAGCCAACCCCTTTGTTTTATAGGCATGGAAACTGAACCTAGGAAGATAACAGATTTACTTTTCCCATAATAATCATGAATGGCTCATAAAAGTCTGCACCACATGAAGCAATTCAGGGAGGTACTTTAGAACATGGCTAAGAAGTTACAATGCCTGGGTTAGATTCTGTGGTAGGATGAATAATGCTCCCCAAAGGTGTTCACACTCTAATCCCCAGAACCTGTGACTACCTCACCTTACATGATACATTGAAGATATTGAGATGAGAATATAATCCTCAAGTGTCTGTGTAGGCCTGATGTAGTCACAAGGGCCCTTACAAAAGGGAGGCAAGAGAATCATTTTAAGAGTAGGAAAAATGATGCTAAGACTAAGAGATTGGCATGATGCCAGGAAGGGACCACAAGCCAAGGGATACAGGTGCAGATGTACTCAAGAAGCAGAAAAAGGCAAAGAAATGGATACATTCATGAAGATTCCAGAAGACACACAATTTTTTCAACACCTTGATTTTAGACTTCTGACCTACAGAACTATAAGAGAACAAATTTGTGTTTTGAGCCATTAAATTTGTGATAATTGGTTATAGCAGCAATGGAAACAAATACAGTACCCCAGATCAGCATCTACCCAGCTGGGTCATCTTGACAAATTACTTAACCATTCTGTGTTTCAATTTCCTCACCTATGAGGTAATTTTTAAAAATTTGATGAGTTGCTTTTTGTAAAGTACTTAGAAGTATGCTTGCATATAGTGAGAGCTATATGGACCTTTATAAACTATATTAACATTTCCTAATCATTTGAGGGTGCATGTGATTTCCTAAATTTTGCCTTAAAAAGGAAAATAAATTAAAAAGAATGATTGATTTTTGATAATTGTACATTAGTGAGTCCCAGATATTATATTCTTCCCTTTCTTACTACCTGTTTGTCTACTTGCCTGACTGCCATTCATGCCCTCTCTTAGGGACGTTTTACTCTTTAGCCTGCCTCCTTTCTTTCTTCCCTTTTTCCCTCCTTCCTTCTTTTTATTCATTCCTTTCTTTGTTCCAACATATAAGCATTTGTACCTGGCATGTAAACAGCATATAAATCATAGTTTGGCAGTTTCATAACACCTAGGCTGTTTCTGAAGTACTTAGGAAAGCATTGACTGATCCAGATGGAATGATTAAATAAGAAGAGTAAAGGAAATATTATCCAGAAATAGTTGAGAAAATTCTACTGAAGCTAGAGGGTTACTACAGCAGTACAGGTGAGAAGTGATATCAGGAAAATATGGAGGAGAAATAAATGAAACACAGTGGTAAAATAAGTTTTTGCAATAAATTTGTCACAAACGTATTTATCATTCAGTATAATGAATGCATTTATTTTCATATTATATCTCATGCATGCAAAAGAATGTAGTATTCTTATCTTGTGAAGGAGTTGTCCTGTTGATAGATCAATCATTTTCAACTTACCCAAATAGTAACTAGTTGATAAGTTATTGAAGAGATGCTTCCTGAACCAAACTTTAATAAATCTCTAAAAGGAAGAAGAAAATCATACTTTCATTACATCCTGATCTGTCAATCAGTTGCAAAAATAATCACCTTCATTGATTTACACAATTACTTCTGTCTGCATGATTTATATATATATATATTTTAATTTTGTTATCATTAAACTACAATTACATGAAGAAAATTATATTTACTAAGTTCTCTCTGACCCCAAGTCCGCCCCACAAACCCCATTACAGTCATTGTCCATCAGCATAGTAAGATGTTGTAGAATCAATACTTGTCTTCCCTGTGTTACACAGCCCTCCCCTTTCCCCCACCCCTTACATTAAACATGATAATAATAATAACCCTTTCTTCTTCCCCGCCTTTATCCCTCCCTACCCTCCCATTCTCCTCAGTCTCTTTCCCTTTGGTAACTGTTAGTCCATTCTTGGGTTCTGTGATTCTGCTGCTGTTTTGTTCCTTCAGTTTTTCCTTTGTTCTTATACTCCACAGATGAGTGAAACCATTTGGTACTTGTCTTTCTCCGCTTGGCTTATTTCACTGAGCATAATACCCTCTAGCTTCATCCACATTGTTGCAAATTGTAGGATCTGTTTTCTTCTTATGGCTGAATAATATTCCATTGTGTATATGTACTACATCTTCTTTATCCATTCATCTACTGATGGACATTTAGGTTGCTTCCATATCTTGGCTATTATAAATAGTGCACTGATAAACTTAGGGGTGCATCTGTCTTTTTCAAACTGGAGTGCTGCATTTTCAGGGTAAATTCCTAGAAGTGGAATTCCTGGGTCAAATGGTATTTCTATTTTGAGCATTTTGAGGAACCTCCATATTGCTTTCCACAATGGTTAAACTAATTTACATTCCCACCAGCAGTGTAGGAGGGTTCCCCTTTCTCCACAACCTTACCAACATTTGTTGTTGTTTGTCTTTTGGATGGTAGCCATCCTTACTGGTGTGAGATGATATCTCTTTGTGGTTTTAATTTGCATTTCTCTGATAACGAGTGATGTGGAGCATATTTTCATGTGTCTGGTGGCCATATGAATTTCTTCTTTGGAGAACTGTTCAACTCCTCTGCCCATTTTTTTTTAAATTTTATTTTGGTATCATTAATCTATAATTACATGAAGGACATTATGTTTACTAGGCTCCCCCTTCACCAAGTCCCCCCCACATACCCCATTACAGTCACTGTCCATTAACAAAGTAAGGTACTGTAAAATCACTACTTGTCTTCTCTGTGTTGCACAGCCCTCCCCATGCCCGGCCACACTATACATGTTAATTGTAATGCCCCCTTTCTTTTTTCCCACCCTTATTCCTCCCTTCCCACCCATCCTCCCCAGTCCCTTTCTCTTTGGTAACTATTAGTCCATTTTAGGGTGCTGTGATTTTGTTGCTATTTTTTAATTCAGCTTTTTCTTCATTCTTATACTCCACATATGAATGAAATATTTTGGTACTTGTCTTTCTCCACCTGGCTTATTTCACTGAGCATAATACCCTCTAGATCCATCCATCTTCTTGCAAATGGTAGGATCTGTTTTTCTCTTATGGCTGAGTTATATTCTGTTGTGAATATGTACCACATCTTCTTTATCCATTCATCTACTGATGGACATTTAGGTTGCTTCCATATCTTGGCTATTATAAATAGTGTATTGATAAACTTAGGGGTGCATCTGTCTTTTTCAAACTGGAGTGCTGCATTTTCAGGGTAAATTCCTAGAAGTGGAATTCCTGGGTCAAATGGTATTTCTATTTTGAGCATTTTGAGGAACCTCCATATTGCTTTCCACAATTGTTGAACTAATTTGCATTTCCACCAGCACTGTAGTAGGGTTCCACTTTCTCCACAACCTCACCAACATTTGTTGTTGTTTGTCTTTTGGATGGTAGTCATCCTTACTGGTGTGAGGTGATATCTCATTGTGGTTTTAATTTGCATTTCTCTGATAACTAGTGATGTGGAGCATCTTTTCATGTGTCTGTTAGCCATCTGAATTTTTTCTTTGGAGAACTGTTTGTTCAGCTCCTCTGCCCATTTTTTAATTGGATTATTTGCATTTTATTTGTTGAGGTGCATTAGCACTTTATATATTTTGGACTTCAAGCCTTTATTGGATCTGTCATTTACGAATCTATTCTCCCATACTGTTGGGTACCTTTTTGTTCTATTGATGGTGTCCTTTGCTGTACAGAAGCTATTTAGCTTGATATAGTCCCACTTGTTCACTTTTGCTTTTGTTTTCCTTGCCGGAGATATATTCCCCAAGAAGTCACTCATGTTTATGTCCAGGAGATTTTTGCCTATGTTTTCTTCTAAGATTTTATGGTTTCATGACTTACATTCAGGTCTTTGATCCATTTTGAATTTACTTTTGTGTATAGGGTTAGACAGTGATCCAGTTTCATTCTCTTACATGTAGCTGTCCAGTTTTGCCAGCACCATCTGTTGAAGAGACTGTCATTTCCCCATTGTATGTCCATGGCTCCTTTATCAAATATTAATTGACCGTATATGTTTGTGTTAATGTCTGGAGTCCCTAATCTGTTCCTCTGGTCTGTGGCTCTGTTCTTGTGCCAGTACCAAATTGTCTTGATTACTGTGGCTTTGTAGTAGAGCTTGAAGTTGGGGAGTGAGATCCCCCCTACTTTATTCTTCTTTTTCAGGATTGCTTTGGCTATTCAGGGTATTTGGTGTTTCCATATGAATTTTTGAACTATTTGTTCCAGTTCATTGAATACTGTTGTTGGTAATTTGATAGGGATTGCATCAAATCTATATATTGCTTTGGGCAGGATGGCCATTTTGACGATATTAATTCTTCCTAGCCAAGAGCATGGGATGAGTTTCCATTTGTTAGTGTCCTCTTTAATTTCTCTTGAGTGTCTTACAGTTTTCAGGGTATAGGTCTTCACTTGTTTGGTTAGGTTTATTTCTAGGTAATTTATTCTTTTTGATGCAATTGTGAATGGAATTGTTTTCCTGATTTCTCTTTCTATTACTTCATTGTTAGTGTATAGGAAAGCCACAGATATCTGTGTCTTAATTTTGTATCCTGCAATTTTGCTGAATTCCGATATCACTTCTAGTAGTTTTGGAGTGGAGTCTTTAGGGTTTTTTATGTACAATATCATGTTATCTGCAAATAGTGACAGTTTAACTTCTTGTTTACCAATCTGGATTCCTTGTATTTCTTTGTTTTGTCTAACTGCTGTGGCTATGACCTCCAGTACTTAGTTGAATAACAGTGGGGTGAGTAGGTGAACCTGTCTTGTTCCTGATCTCAGGAGAAAAGCTTTCAGCTTCTTGCTGTTCAGTATGATGCTGGCTGAAGGTTTATCATATATGCTTTTATTATGTTGAGGTACTTGCCCTCTATACCCATTTTGCTGAGAGTTTTTATCATGAATGTTGTTGAATTTTGTCGAATGCTTTTTCACTGTTTATGGAGATGATCATGTGGTTTTTGTCTTTTTTTTTGTTTATGTGGTGGATGATGTCGATGGATTTTCGAATGTTGTACCATACTTGCATCCCTGGGATGAATCCCACTTGGTCGTGGTGTATGAGCCTTTTGATGTATTTTTGAATTTGGTTTGCTAATATTTTAATGACTATTTTTGCATCTACATTCATAAGGGATATTGGTCTGTAATTTTCTTTATTGGTGGAGTCTTTGCATGGTTTTGGTATTTGGGTGATGTTGGCTTTATACAATGAGTTTGGGAGTATTCCCTCCTCTTTTATTTTTTTGGAAAACGTTTAAGAGAATGGGTATTATGTTTTCTCTGTATATCTGATAAAATTCGGAGGTAAATCCATCTGGCCCGGGTGGTTTTTTTTGGGTAGTTTTTTGATTACCGCTTCAATTTCTTTGCTGGTAGTTGGTTTGTTTAGATTTTGTGTTTCTTCCTTGGTCAGTTTTGGAAGGTTGTATTTTTCTTGGAAGTTGTCCATTTCTTCTAGGTTTTCCAGCTTTTAGCATGTAGGTTTTCATAGTAGTCTCTAATAATTCTTTGTATTTCTGTTGGGTCTGTCGTGATGTTTCCTTTCTCATTTCTGATTCTGTTGATGTGTGTTGATTCTCTTTTTCTCTTAATAAATCTGGCTCGAGGCTTATCTATTTTGTTTATTTTCTCAAAGAACCAGGTCTTGGTTTCATTGATTTTTTCTATTGTTTTATTCTTCTCAATTTTGTTTAATTCTTCTCTGATCTTTATTATGTCCCTCCTTCTGTTGACTTTAGGCCTCATTTTTTCTTCTTTTTCCAGTTTCAATAATTGTGACATTAGACTCTTCATTTGGGTTTGTTCTTCCTTCTTTAAATATGCCTGGATTACTGTATACTTTTCTCTTAAGACAGCTTTCACTACATCCCACAGAAGTTGAAGCTTTGTGTCATTGTTGTCATTTGTTTCCATATATTGCTGGATCTCCATTTTAATTTGGTCATTGATCCATTGATTATTTAGTAGCATGTTGTTAAGCTGCCATGTATTTGTGAGCCTTATTTTTTTCTTTGTACAATTTATTTGTTTATATACCTTTGTTTTCTGAAAATTTGGTTGGTAGAATTTCAATCTTTTTGAATTTACTGAGGCTCTTTTTGTGACCTAGTATGTGGTCTAATCTGGAGAATGCTCCATGTATACTTGAGAAGAATGTGTATCCTGTTGCTTTTGGGTGTAGAGTTCTATAGATGTCTATTAGGTCCATCTGTTCTAGTGTGTTGTTCAGTGCCTCTGTGTCCTTACTTATTTTCTGTCTTGTGGATCTGTCCTTTGGAGTGAATGGTGTGTTGAAGTCTCTTAAAATGAATGCATTGCATTGTATTTCCTCCTTTATTTCTTTTAGTATTTGTTTCACATATGTTGGTGCTCCTGTGTTGGGTGCATATATATTTATAATGGTTATATCCTCTTGTTGGACTGAACCCTTTATCATTATGTAATGTCCTTCTTTATCTCTTGTTACTTTCTTTGTTTTGAAGTCTATTTTGTCTGATACTAGCACTACAAGATGTGTTTTTTTCTTCCTATTGTTTGCATGAAATATCTTTTTCCATCCCTTGACTTTTAGTCTGTGCATGTCTTTGGGTTTGAGGTGAGTCTCTTGTAAGCAGCATATAGATGGGTCTTGTATTTTTATCCATTCAATGACTCTATGTCTTTTGATTGGTACATTCAGTCCATTTACATTTAGGGTGAATATCGATAGGTATGTACTTTTTGCCATTTCAGGCTTTAGTTTCGTGGTTACCAAAGGTTCTAGGTTACTTTCCTTACTATCTAAGAGTCTAACTTAACTCACTTAGTATGCTGTTACAAACACAATCTAAAGGTTCTTTTGTATCTCTTCTCCTTTTTCTTCCTCCTTCATTCTTTATATATTAGGTATCAAATTCTGTACTTTTTGTCTATCCCTTGGTTGAGTTTGAGGATAGTTAATTTAATTTTGCATTTGCTTTGTAATTAGCCATTCTACTTTCTTTACTGTGGTTATTACCTCTAGTGACAGCTATTCGACCTTAGGAACTCTTCTATCTATAGCAGTCCCTCCAAAATAGACTGTTGAGATGGTTTGTGGGAGGTAAATTCTCTCAGCTTTTGCTTTTCTGGAAATTGTTTAATCCCTCATTCAAATTTAAATGATAATCTTGCCAGATAAATTAATCTTGGTTCCCAGCCCTTCTGCTTCATGGCATTAAATACGTTATGCCACTCCTTTCAGGCCTCTAAGGTTTCTGCTGAGAAGTCTGATGTTAGCCTCATGGGCTTTCCTTTGTATGTGATCTTATTTCTGCCTCTTGCTGCTTTTAACAGTCTGTCCTTATCCTTGATCTTTCCCATTTTAATTACTATGTGTCTTGCTGTTGTCTTCCTTGGGTCCCTTGTGCTGAGAGATCTGTGGATCTCCATGGCCTGAGTGATTATCTTCTTCCCCAGATTGGGGAAGTTTTCAGCAACTACCTCCTCAGAGACACTTTTTATCCCTATTTCTCTCACTTCTTCTTCTGTATCCCTATAATGCGAATATTGTTCCTTTTGGATTGGTCACACAGTTCTCTCAATATTCTTTCATTTTTAGAGATCCTTTTTTCTCTCTGTGCCTCAGCTTCTTTGTATTCCTCTTCTCTAGTTTCTATTTCATGTATTGTCTCCTCCACCATATCCAACCTGCTTTTAATACCCTCCATTGTGCTCTTCAATGACTGGATCTCTGACCTGAATTCATTCCTGAGTTCTTGGATGTCTTTCCGTACCTCCATTAGAATGTTGATTTTTATTTTGAACTCCCTTTCAGGAAGGGTCACGAGGTCCATACCACTTAAATTTTTCTCGGGAGTTATATTAATTTTACTCTGGACAAGGTTCCTTTGGCATTTCATGTCTGTATATGATGCCCTCTTGTGTCCGGAAGCTCTATTGTGGAGCTGTTCAACCCCTGAAGCAATGTCCGAGGTTGCAGGAGAGCGGTACTGGTACCTGGCGGGGAGGAAGGAGCTGTTACCTGCCTCCTGTCTCCTGTGCCTTTCTCCCTTGCCTGAGCCTTTGGGCTGGTCACACAGGTATGTTTTTGTCCCAGAGCAGCCGGATATGGATCCCTGCTTTCCACAAGCAGCCGGAATCCCAGTCTCCCCAGGAACTCTGCATCTATTAACTTTCCAACCTGATAGTCATGTGAGTCTCATGAAAGCACCGTGAAATGTAGGTTTGAGCTCCCAGAGCAGATCTCCAGAGCTAGGTATTCAGCAGTCTCAAGCCTTCCACTCCCTCCCTGCTCTGTTTCTCTTCCTCTCGCCAGTGAGCTGGGGTAGGGGAGGGACTCTGGTCCTGCAGAGCCACAGCTCTGTTATGTTCCCCGTTTGGTGAGGTCTGCTCTTTTCTCCAGGTGTACGCAGTCTGACGCCATCCTCTTCCCTGTTGCTCTCTCAGCATTAGTTGTGCCAATTAAATTTTCTAATTGTATCCAGTTTTAGGAGGAAGCCTCTGTCTCTCCTCTCACTGCCATCTTTAATCTCCTGCATGATTTTTAATCAATGAACATTTTTACTCTAGCAGATAAAATTTTAGCTTGCTTTTATTATTAAAAAATCCAAAAAATTTTATGCTGTTTCTTTTTGAAGTTTGTATTGTTGGTTGTTTGTATGTTTCTGAATGTGTTGCATTTTACTATTTTTAACTAGCTGTACTGTGGTGCATTGAGATGGAAATCACAAGCACACCATGTACTCATTCTAAGTTCACAGTCCACTGGATTTAGTTGTGTAAACATCACTAAAACCAAGTACAGAAACTTTCATTATCCCCAAAAGAAACCCCCTGTCCTTTAGTGGTGCTGCCCATTTTCTTAAACCTAACCAATCCAATCCTTCTGCCCTAGGCAAACACTAATTTAGTTTCCATACCTATAGTTTCTCCAATTCTGGAATATTTCATATAAATACATTCATGGAATCTGGGTTCTTCTTCTTTTGGCTTCTTCACTTAGTATATCTTCACCAGAACAATTTTTTCATGTTGATTCAAATATTGTCTTTCTTCATTAGCTTTCAGCCTGGGTAACTTGCTTACTATTTCTTGTAAGGTGGTCTGATAGAAACAAATTCTCTCAGTTTTTGTTTACCTGGGAATATCTTCATTTGCCTCCATTTTTGAAAGATAGTTTTGCTGGATATAAGATTCTTAATTACAGATATTTATTTTTTTCAGCACTTTGAACATGTCATTCTAGTGCCTTCTGGTTCCATTCTTTCTGGTGTAAAGTCAAATGTTACTCTTACTGGGATCCCTTTTGTATGAAGACAATTGTTTTTTTTCTCTTTCTTTCTAGATTTCATTTTTGGCCTTGACTTTCAAAATCTTTACTGTGTTGTGTGTTGTTAAGATTGATTTGTTTTTGTCATATTGAGAGTTTGTTAAGCTTCCTAGATGCGTTGATTAATGTTTTCCAGTTATATGGGGATGTTTGCAGCCATTATTTATTTGATGATTTTTCTCTGCTTCTGTCTCTGTCTCCTCTCTCGTTACTCTCATGACATGAAATTGCATAAACTCTTTCAATTTATTTTTAAATTAATTTCTTCTTTTTTCTGTCAATTTAAATCTAGTGTTGAAACCACTAGTGAATATTTGACTTCAGTGAGTTTACTTTCAATTCCTATATTTGTATTTGATTCATTTTTATAACTTTGATATTGTTATTTTTTCTATTTGATAAGAGATTTTTATCATACCTTCCCTTACTTCTTTAAGCACCATCTCCTTTAGTTCTTTGAGTATATTTTGTAATAGATAATTTGCAATCTTTGGTATGTGTACCATCTGGGCCCCTTCATAGGCAGTTTCTGCTTTCTACTTGCTTTCTTGCTTCCCTTCCTTCCTTCCTGCCTGCCTGCCTTCCTTCTTTCTTTTCTTTCTTTCTTTCTTTCTTTCTTTCTTTCTTTCTTTCTTTCTTTCTTTCTTTCTTTCTTTCTTTCTTTTTTTTTCTTTCTTTCTTTCTTCTCTCTGTCTCTCTCTCTATCTCTCTCTCTCTCTTCTTTTTTTCTTTTCTATGTCTGACATTTTCCTTTTATTTTGCATGTTTTATACTCTTGGTTGAAAATTGGACATTTTAGGTAATATATTGTAGAAACTGTAGATATTGATTTCCTCTTTAGGCTTATTGTTGTTTATTTGACTAGACTATTTTAAAGAAGCCTCTTCCCCCCTGAAGTCTGCAGCCTCTGCAGCAGAGATTGCTGCCTTGGGAAAATGCACTCTGGAGTTGCAGTGGAGTTTGCAGGGCTTTTCGGTGTCATTTTGTGTTCTTTCTGTTAAGATGTCTACCTTTATTGCTATCACACCCAGCTGTTGCCAGCTAATTGCTCTTTTGTTTTCAAGAGTAACTTAAGGAATAAATTGTTCTATAGTCTTATCCTATTTTAGTTGGTCCCCTATGCAAGGTTAGTCTTGAGGCAAGTCTTTTGGTTTTTTTCTGACAAGAGTGTTTTTCTTAGCTATCTCTTTCCTTTTTCTTGCTGGTAAACTGAATGGCTTAGTGTTTAACTTCTTACTCTCATGGAGCTACCAACCTCCTCATAAAAATTGCTTACCACCATAACCCCCATCATTCTCAAAAGTGCCCTTAGGCTTGGATTTCCCTACTTTCCACTCAAAATTAAGTCAGTTTTCTTGGGGAGAACTTTGGAAGTCTTTCTTTTAATGATCAGGCTCTTTGTTTGTAAAAAAAACTACTGTTCCACTGCTTTAGACCTGGGGGTGAGAATAGTTAAACACTTTCCTAACAGTGATAGCTCTGCTTTATATGCAGGGCCCTGAATAGGAGAAGGACTTTCTGGGCTTCTTGTCTTGACTCTCTGTCATAAAATTTCCACCTTATAAGTAAAATGGAGCAAGGGCAGTCAGGACCCCAATATTCCCAAATGCTTTGCCTGAACTAAGCTTTCTGCCCTACCAGTGTTGTTTGGATGGGGGAACAGGCCCAGACATCACTGAAATTCTTGCTGAAATTCAGCTTCTGCCACACAGAGCCTTAAGAGGGTGAAAAATTCTGGTGGCCTGCTTCTATCAGAGAACTAACATAGACAATGATTGCGAGTCCGGGGGATAGGATCCCTTTTCTTGAATGCACATACCCAGAGTAGAACTTTTATCAGTCTTAGCTGGAGTGGTGGGTATCAAATGGGCCATGGTTCAAGTGCCGCAGGCTTTTTTACTGAGATTTAGTGGATTGTCTTGGATAAATATCTGAAAATTTGCTTTAGGACACTAGGAAAATTTCTGGAGACCTTTCATTTTTTAAAAATAATTTTTACCTATTATGGATATTTTGATGGAGAGAAGGTAGAGTTCCTCATGTCAGCATTCTAGAAGTCATCTTGCATTTTTTTCCAATAAATTCATTTTATACATTTATTAAAATTATGGATGTAAATTCTCAGCTCCTTTATGTACATTAGAAATAAAACACATTAGCTTAGGTGAAATATATAATTTTAGTTAAGAACTAATTGGTAATTTAACAGTGGAAATACAAACAAAATATCAAAGAAGGGCAAAAAAAGCTTTTGGTAGAAATAATGAAGAAAATAACAGATTTAACTACTGATACAGATATAAAAACTTATGTTAAATCTGTCATGTGAAAATATTTCCAATCTGGTCAGCATATAACAATCTCTATTTTGTTATTCCAAATAAAAAGTGATATAAAGACATTTAGGAACATGCAACTGATACATTCTCAAACAATGTTTGGTCTACATTTTAATATTTTAGTTTTTAAGTCTTGTGTTTATTGCATATTTCCTCTTCTAGGAGCAGCTTTCTGTGTTGTTCAAAAAAATTAAAGTAAGTTAGATGGCCAAAGGTTAATTCAGATTTAAAATGATTAGCTGAGATTAGATTAATCTAATTGTTCTAGTAGTGCTCTAGATTAATAGTTTAAATCAAATAAAAATATACTAATTTGAAAGATAATGAATATGTATGTTAATTATGTAGAATATGTAGAAGACTAGGAAAATGCAGGAAGCAGGAGGTATATTCAAAGAATTTTCCTGAAGTCCATCCCCAAACTGTTTCATACTCATGAGACATAAAAATGATACATTGAAAATTGTCATAGAATACTATACAAGAGATTTATTATTTTAATGAATATTTTATTGTACTTAAATATCCCTGTTTCTTTATTCAAATTTTGTTTTCTTATATGTGCCTTGTAAAAGTTTAATGTTCTCAATTCTCTGACTTACCAAATTAACCTTGTGCATATTGTACTGTAGTGTTTCTTGAGTCCTCTATTATCTTCAGCTTAGACTACATTAACTATTTTCTATTTAAAACAAGATCAATACTTTCAATTCTTCAAAGTCCCTTGAATAGCACATATTGCCAATATAGTTGTTCCACACATTATTTCTGGTGTTCTTTCACTATGGATTGCAGAAGGTGGGTAACTTTTCTCATGGTAAGCATGTGAGGTTTTTGTTCTTCTATTTCTTAAGTCTCCATTCTCAAGACAATTTTCCTTTGGTAAATGTGTATTTTGGGGAAATTACTCTACTCTTTACATTATAAGTGAACTGTGAAATGATCTAACGAATTTATTTTAACAATGTGGTTAAGAAAAAAAGCAAACAATAAGAGGCATTTTTAAACACTTCAAATTGATATTCTAATCCTAATTAGCTGCTTGAAAGGATTTTTTTCTTTCAAAAGGCTTTGAAATGAAATCCAGTATGTATGTTTATGATCCTATAAATACCTATCTTCTTATAAATCTTAATGTAAAGTGAGTCTACATTTGATAGCAAACATTATTGAGTGCTTAATATATGTCAAACAGTACAAACTTCTTCATGCACATTAACTAAATAATCTTCACAGCAACTTTGTAAGATATTTCTATTTTTGAAAAGAATCCTTCAATGTGTATATAGAGATCATATAAATTACCCTAAGACATACTGTTAGGGGAGAGATGATAATGTATTGTAAGATGATGACTGTGAGCTCAACATTTTATTTTATTAACATAGTTTAGCAAAGATCCTAATAACAATTATCGATGATCTCCTTTATTGGAAAACAGTTTACATGTCATTGATAAGGCTAGTTTTAAAGAAACAAATTCAAACTTTTAAAATGTTTTGTAGGAACCTCTGAATTGAGGATTTAAGGGAAGGATCTTTAACAGAATATGAGAAAACTTTGAGTCAATAGCAGGAATTGTAATTCAAGGGGAAGCCTGGGAACTGACATAAGGAACTCATTTTCATCAGCTGGCAAGAGACCTTCCTTCTCCTGTAAAGGAAAACTCTTCCTTTGAGATAGGCAACTCCTTTGATCCTCATAACTAAATAACTAGGAATTTGGCTTTAAATTCTATCTTCCCTGCTCAAATGGGAAGTTTACTTCTTAAAGATAACTTAAAGTGTCCCCCATGTCAAAGCCCTGCCCTAAATCAGGGCCTTAAAAAATAAGACCTTGAAAGACAGAGTATACAATATCTTCCCAAGTTGTTGGTCATTATGAAAATATGGGGAACAACTTACAGTGAGATCATAAGTTCTACTCCTCTTCTTTGAAATCAATACAATATCCCCTATTCATCATGTGTTAGACCATTTTTAGCTTCTTGCTGACCAAACCTGACATTGAAACTTGAGAACTAATTAAATGAGATTTCCAAAGAGGAGAAGAAGTTGAAGTAGGAAACAAGCATCCAGTGCAGTGTTACACTGCTGAGTCTCTCTCCTCCTTCTTAAACCCAAGCGGCCTCCCCAGGACAACTGTTTCATCCTAGATCTGTAGACCCTTCTCAGATGTCCATTCTCCTCTTGGTTAACAGTTGATCCTAGCCACAGGTAATGATTTGTCAGACTGCAAGTAACTCTTGCAGGTAAATGGGCTAAGCCATCTCTCATAAGGCCATTTTGATTTAAGCTAACTTCACATGATCCTAAGGGCATGAATCTATTAACGAAAGAGAAAAGTTCCCATATTTGGTATGCAAGGACATAAAATATATTCACACTGGACAAAACTTCAAAATTGAAATTAAAGGAACAATAGGTAATAGTATTGGCTTATTAATAAGTAAATAACTTTGAGAAAATAAATTTGAAAGGAAAAGTTAGGGCACATTTTTAGTAGCAGTAAACATTGCTATAATTCTGGACATCATTTCACAATGTATGTCAGAAATCACTAATGGGCTTTGAATATTTAAACCAATGTTCTAATTTTGAGAATTTGTATTTAGGAAAATATGAAAGAAAAATGTGCTAATATGCCAAATGTTTATTTTCAAAGGTCTATAATCCAAGTATTAGCAAGTATTTATTGAGTACTTACTATATGCCAGACACTGTGCCAATGTGGTGCATGTATTATTTTATTTAATTCTACATACAACTCTGAAAGGTACACATTATTATAATCATTTTTGAATGATAATATGGAGAATCTAAGTAACTTTTACAAGTCAATCCAAGATAATATGTCATTAAAATCCATGCCTTTGATAACCTTTTTAAGACCTACTCTATTTTCTATTTGAAATGAGAAAAATCAAGAAAATAATTAATAACATGTTATTTCCAGTAGATTATGTAAATTTAAGGTTATACTTATGAGCTATAACAATCTAAAATACATTTATGCTTTTAAGCAAGCATACAACAGAAATAATATGATATTTGTGTTTTATATATGTAAACCAGACCAAAAAATAGACTAATAATATAAATGATAGTATTCAGATGATGTTATTTCTTATATGGTTTTGTTCTGCACACATTCTTTAATACTTTAGCATTGGCTCTCCTCTGCCCTTATCATGATGTGTGGGGCTCTACACCAGAAGGTGCTGGATGGCAGTCTGCCTCCCAAGTGGCTTTCACGCACACCAGCAGGACGCACTTCCAGTGTTTCCCTGGCTACCTATTAGTGCATTGCTCAGATTATTCCAGCCCATGAGATATACATATTAACAAGTAAAGGGCATAGATGACTGTAACACTTGTAAAATACTTCTGATAGCTCTTTATTATGTCCAGGGATTGCATATTTTCAATGTCTCTATTAAAGAATAAACAAATAAAAACAAAACAGAAACATATAAACAAGGCTTTGAGTATCTCTGATTGGGAGAAAAAGGGAGAGTTCTAATTAGATTTTATTGCAGTTATTTAACTTTTTAGAAAAGGAAAACAATAGCAAGAGATACCATTACATCATCCAGCCTGGTAGCTCTTACTGGACCATAACCATAGAGCTTAACTTTGAACCAAATCTTCCAGTGTTCTCAAGCTCTTTGGCTATATGGAACACAAACAGAATCCTCACCACTACAGCAATGACACACCAAAGAGTATAATATCTGCTTGTTTTATAATATATTGGGGAAATAGTAGGGTTTGTAGTAAAAGTCTTTTGACAGATATCTATCTGCCTGTGGAGTTTGTCTCACAATTTTTAAAAAGAGTCAAATAACAAATTGGAATATAATGAAAGGAAGATAGTTGCATTTTGTTTTTGAAAAGTCCTAAAATACCAGTATTCTCAGAAGAGAACAAATGTAGGTTAAAATCAATGCCTCTTACTGGTCAGTAATGCTAAATACAATTCTTGGTTTTCTCATGTTGCTATAGTTGAGATAATTCTGCACTCACTATGTTATGTAAGGATAATAGAACATACACTCAAAGCATTTAGCAGAATCTCAATAAGGCTTCAGTGAGGGGAAGAAGGAAGAGGAAAAATGAAGTCCTGTGTGACCATGAGTTAGTAATTTTCTTACTTAAAGAACATTACATCAATCTCAGTAAAATTCTAAAATCCAAAAAATAGTAATTAAAGAAAATACAGTGTTTACTTAAAACTATCATAGATTTCATCAAGAAAATGGTCATTCAAAATAATCTTACTCCCCTTATTGTTACTAGAAAAATTGACTCAGTAGTGCCTAAAATAATTTGTTGTGTTGATTCACTTAAACATTTGTAAGATGGATGACATCCAAACAATATCGATTGCTGGAGTTTATCTCTGCTTAGCATAGTGCCATCAGCAAGTGTCAATTTTTACATTGTTTTCATCCCTGTATACATAAACATTTAATTGACTATTTGAATGAAAATATAGAGCTTATACTAATAAAATTATAAATATAAAATTAGAAAACACAGCTAAAAATGAAGAGAATAAGATTCCCTAATATTGATAAGCCAAATGAAATAGTAGTTAAGGGGTAAGTTATAAAAATAATAAAGATAAGTGCATAGTTTTGAAATGCATAGGCATACACAATAAAAGGGTTATGGCAAATAGAGATGAAAAACTGAATTGGCAGCTATTGATGTGAAAAAAAAATTGACTCTCTGAAAATTTAAAGGAAGTTGCATCAGATGGGCTCCAAACTAAACACAGATGCAAGCTGCATTAGCAAAAAATGTAAGTAATGCTCTCATCAAGTTATGTGTGGACACATCTGTACTCTATTTCCCTTTTGAATGAGACTTTCATAGATGATTAACCAGAGTATAAACAAGGAAGATTGACCAGTATATACAAAGAAGATTATTTAAATCATAAATAAAAAAAACATTAAGGGCTCTGAAGTAACATCGGACAATCTCTAATTGTCACTTGCTACTATTAAGTCAGATATTGGAAGATCAACCAAGTAATATAATTTTGTTACTTAAATATTTGAAGCCTTGACTAAGTGGCAGAAATTCAGTATTGACTCTTTTGCTAGAGACAGAAAAAGGAGATACACAGAAATAAAAATAATTTGGGTGAGGGTGGAAGGATTTTTTTAATATGTGCAAAATGTTCTTTGATTTTACTAATAATAAAATATGAGAATGACTGAGTTAGGAGCATCTGTTTTGAAAAAGTAATCAGTAAAAATAAATGGAATAAAATACTTAATTTGCATTGATACATACATTAACACTCCTTCTCTAGGAGATTAATTAACATTACCTTATTGCTTTACTATAAAATGGAAATTGTAATCATTAGTGTGACTTAGATATGGAAAATATTGTCATGCAAACATTAAGATTCCTGCCACTGAAATGTTCATGCAGAGACAGATGAATCATTTGTGAATAAATTTTTGAAGAGATCTCTCTACAAAGCAAGTACTTTTAAGGAGCCTTCAGTATTAAGCATTTATGATTATTTAAATCTCATTGTCATTTCTTTTTATCGATCCCTGCACTAGTTTCTGAACTGTGAGTCTCAATGTTTGAAGTCCCCAACTACAAACAGAAACTCCTTTGATAAATTGAGTTACAAATCAAATGTTGGTTGACACACGTGCTTTTATTTCCTTGGAAAAGATCATCCTACATAAAATGAGAAGGATTACTACTTGGACATGAGTCTGCTGCAAGAAAATATCTCAAGTTATTTACATTGTCCAAGTATAAAAAGAATCAAGTAAGAAGGCATTGTGCAAAAAGGAGGCAATAAAAAAGGAAAGAGGTCTGCAGAAAGTCCAACTATAGTTTAGTAAATAAAACTATCTGAAGCTTATAGAAAATTGGTTTTAGAAAGAAAAGTCTACTTCTGAAAGAAATAGTAATAAAGGTACTGCAAACTTCAATGATACCTTTTTATTTTAATATATTTCAAATGATTTCTGGGACACAGAAGTACCTACTTACAGATAATGCTTCTTTTATTGTTTGACACTGAAGGTTAAATGGAAGATTTTCCCCCTTGTTTCATACATAGAAAAGCTCCAAATCATCTGTGGTGAAGTAAAAATGAAATTGTAAATAGGTTATCTTTATTTGGCTTGCAAGAAAAGTCCTTTTATCTTCAAACAGGCTAGTATTCCATGAACCCCCCCACTGGTTTATCAACTTAGAAAGAGCCCCTTAGGGCAGTGCCAGACTTTTCAATTAAAGATAGCTTTCTAGTTGCACAAAACCCTCTGGCAAAATATTTTGCTTGCATCAGACTTTGTAATTTTGCTTCAAACTATAATAACAATAATGTGGAACATTATGTGGAGCAATAATGTGGAAACAATAATGTGGAGCAATAACACGCTATTTAGAAAGTAAACATTACAAAATATTGCATGTTTTGAAGGGAGAAACTACATACAATAAAGAATAGTTGGATTAAACAGATAACACACTTCAGGCTTTCAATGTTCTTTGATGCCATTGACTAGAAAGACCAATACCAAACATCATGATTTCAGATCTAATTATTTGTTGTCTATCATCAGGAGTGATATTAACATGTTTCCTTAAGTTTTCTTTCATTATGTGCACTAGTATCTATGAGCATATATTTCCTGATTGTTAGTATACATGAATGTTATACTATTTTATTTTATGTATATATCTTTCCATAAAAAATGGAAATGCATGTTTCTGTAGGTTTCTATGAACAAAGTATTTCTTTCACTATGTACATATCAGTTTGTAATATGTACCTAAATGTGTCTATTTGTCAAGGATTAGAAAGGTAGATACAGGGAACTGTGAGTAAATTAGGAAGTCCTAGAAAAGTGGAATCTGAATTAGGAATGGAAAGAACTGATCAGCATTGGAATCACCTAGTAAACCGGTAGAAAATGGTTCAATTCTATATTCCTCAAAAGCAGAGATCCTAAGATTCCATCTCCCTACTCCTGTAAATAAAGCCTCTCAATGAGTCTATATACTGTGACATTGTAAGAAAATGTGATGAAGGATATAATAAATTGGATGTCATATCCCTCTTGAAAAAAATATAATTGACATGGTGGTACAGAGACACTAGAAAAAAATGTGGAGGTCCATAGTTGAAGGTTGCTATTGCATACAAGCAAGATTCACAACTCTATCACTTAACATCGGTCACATTGCAACTGGTTCCTGGCTTACAAAGAGGCAAGCACCCTTTTAATATGTGGACCCAGAACTATTCATGGAAAAGATGTCAGTCCTTGTGTTTGGTGATTAGACAAAGGTCTTCCGGAAAATTCTTTCTGGTTCTAATGATATGGTACATTTCAATGCTTGAAGTGCTTGGCTTAATATTACTAGAAAAGGTTCCAGGCAGAGGAGGGTCAAAGCCTTGTTAAGCACAGGCCTGGTTTCAACTTCAAGTAACAATATCCCTGACAGAATCATCTTAGACTGCAAGTGCTCTGTACATCTCTGCAGTTTCTTATGCAGTACATATCACAGATGTAAGAGTTCTTTGAAAGTAGATTATAAGTTATCATTGTAATACAAGTTCAGAACTACATCTGTGAAAAATGAAATATATGACAATTTTCCCTTCTGATATATTTGTTTGGCTGTATGTTATTTTATTCCTATTTATAAGCACACACACCCACATACAAACATATATATGCAAAGTCTGCCTATTTGAAGATTGACATAATTAATGCTTACGTAAACCATATCCAAAATCTGAAGATCATGTAATAATACTTTAATCATGAAATCCATTAACCTTTTTCTCAAATATAGCAAGATAATGACTGTATTTGGACCAACGTGTCAGCCCTGGACTTTTTTTCTCAGCATCTATAAAAAATTCCCAAGCTTTATTTTGCTGTTAACTTATTTAACTTATCTAATAAGTTAACTTGTTCTCCACTTGTATACGAATTCAATGAGAAAAATGTTGACAGTGCTATTCACTCTCCTTAAAATGAATCAACATCAGTGTTAATAGTGAATGAACCTAAATGATTCTTCTGCAGATTAACTTTTTTGAAAATTAAATTTTATTACCCCAACAGTGTTCTACAATTCAATTCAATTCTGACACTAACCAGAGTTAGCAAACACCTTACAGATTCAGGGTTCACAAGGCTGTCCCCCACCCCAACACAGATGCCAGTTGTAAGCCCAGGTTCCCACATGCCCTTCCAGGGTCAGTCATTACATAGAAAAGCTCACAGACTCAGGGAGATACTTACATTTGCAGGTGTCTTATATAATAAAAGATGTAATAAAGGATACAGATGAGGTCTAGGAGGGTCCCAAAAGCAGGGAATTCGGTCCTTTTTGAGTTGGAATGCTATCTTCCCAGCATATGACTGTGTACACCAACCTGGAATTCTCCAAACCCTATCCTTTTGAGAATTTTATGGAGGCTTCATCATACAGGCATACTCAATCATTCAGTCAGTCCCTAACCCCTCTCCCTTTCCCAGAGGATGGTGAATGGGGTCAAAAGCTCCAAGCTTCTAATCATGGTTTGGTGTTTCTAAGGACCAGCCTTCATCCAGAAGCTCTCCAGGAACCGCCAAGAGCCACTCACTGGAACAAAAGCAACTCCTGCGTCACCCAGGATTTCGTTGCTCAGGAACCAGGGGCAAAGACCAAATATTAGAGGAAAAGATTCTCCTAGTGATTTCATCACTTAGAAAGTTACAAAGGTTTAGGAGCTCTGTGACGGGAGCCAGGGCAAAGACATATATATATTTATTATTTCACAATTCCATATCCTTTCTGAAAAGTTATCTGAATGCAGCCCATGATTAAACACCAGAGCATCTATAAAGATACAATTACTGTGTAGTTCTGGTGAACAGGAGATGGAATAGATTTGGGGTCTTGCTTTCCAATGACAAAACATTGATGGTGTGGCCATGCTTGGCATAATGAAGCCAAAGAGGCTTATCTGATGAAAGAATGTGAAAAGATGACTTGCATGCCACCCATCCCCTACTCTTCAGTTCAGAGCCCCTTATTCTCTATCTCCAGAAACACTCATAAGTATCCAGGAAACATTGCACCTCTGGCTTGTGTGCCACTTTTACAAGGTGTAGTTTCAATGTGTATTTGTTCACCTTTTTTATCCCCCACCACACTCGTGCTCCCTAAGGAAATTTTCAAAATTTATTTTAACTTTCGAACATCAGACAAGTGGAAACACAGAAGGTGAAATTGGTAGTAAGACATTGTAAACTAAAAAGTATAATTTTCATGAATCATTCACTCTTATTTAAGGAATAAACTATGTATATGTCTGCACAGGTGCACATGTGCACACACATCCACAAATAGATACCAAGTGGAAAAATATTTGAATCAGGAAAAATAGTGGTGTTTTAAAGATTAAAAGAAGGAGCATGACTATAAAAGTATTCTATGGTAAGAAATAGAAGAAAAATGAGAAAACCATATGCATCTCATTTGTCTGTCAATTGCTACATAACAAAGCAGCCCAAACTTAAGTGTTAAAACAAAAAGTGCTTATTATCTCTGATGAGATTTGGCTGGCTTGGATCAGCTGTGAATCTTTCTAATCCACGTGGCTTTGTCTGGGACTGTATTCAACTGAAGGCTTGACTGGGGCTGAAATATTCAAAACAACTGTCTGACATGCCTTACCATTGCTGAGGGGTGTAGGCTGGGGGCTTTACTGGGACTGGGCAGCATGCCTTTGCAGCTCTCATATAACCTCTTTTCTAGCTCACATGAGGTTTTCATAGCATGGTGGTTTTAAAGGGAAATACTGTCAAAGACAGAAGCTGAAGATCTCAAGACTTTGCCTTGGCAGTTACACAGTATCTCTATGTTAGATTCTACTAATAAAAACCAGCCACAGAGATTAAAGATGGTGGCGTGAGAGGAGAGACAGAGGCTTCCTCCTAAAACTGGATACAATTAGAAAATTTAATTGGTGCAACTAATCCTGAGAGAGCAACAGGAAAGAGGACAGCATCAGACTGAACACACCTGGAGAAAAGAGCAGACCTCAGCGAACAGGGTAACGTACCAGAGCTGTGCCTCCGCAGGACTGGAGCCTCTCCCCCAGTGCAGCTCCCCCAGTGGGAGGAAGAGAAATGGAGCAGGGAGGGAGTGGAAAGCTTGGGACTGCTGAATACCTAGCTCGGGAGATCTTCTCTGGGAGCACAAACCTACATTTCAAGGTGCATTCATGAGACTCGCATGACTACCGGGTTGGAAAGTTAATACAGGCAAAGTTCCTCAGGAGACTGGGATTCTGGCTGCTTGTGGAAAGCAGGGATCCTTATCTGGCTGCTCTGGGACAAAAACTTATACCTGTGTGACCGGCCCACTGGCTCAGGCAGTGGAGAAAGGCACAGGAGCCAGGAGGTGGGTAACAGCTCTTTCCTCCCTGCCAGGTACCAGTACCACTCTCCTGCAACCCCCGACATTGCTTCAGGGGTTGAGCAACTCCATAATAGAGCTTCTGGACACTAGAGGGCGCCATATACAAACATGAAATGCCAAAGGAACCTTGTTCAGAGTAAAATTAATACAACTCCTGAGAAAGATTTAAATGATATAGACCTCGTGACTCTTCCTGAAAGGGAGTTGTTCAAAATAAAAATCATCAACATTCTAATGGAGGTATGGAAAGACATCCAAGAACTCAGGAATGAATTCAGGTCAGGGATCCAATCATTGAAGAACACAACGGAGGGTATTAAAAGCAGGTTGGATATGGTGGAGGAGACAATAAATGAAATAGAAACTAGAGAAGAGGAATACAAAGAAGCTGAGGCACAGAGAGAAAAGGATCTCTAAAAATGAAAGAATATTGAGAGAACTGTGTGACCAATCCAAGCGGAAAAATATTTACATTATAGGGATACCAGAAGAAGAAGAGAGAGAGAAAGGGATAGAAAGGGTCTTTGAGGAGATAGTTGCTGAAAACTTCCCCAATTTGGGGAAGGAGATAATCTCTCAGGCCATGGATATCCACAGATCTCCAACACAAGGGACCAAGGAAGACAACACCAAGGCACATAGTAATTAAAATGGGAAAGATTAAAGATAAGGACAGACAGAGGGAGAAATGAGATGACATACAAAGGAAATCCCATCAGGCTAACATCAGACTCAGTAGAAACCTTACAGGCCAGAAGGGAGTGGCATGATGTATTTAATGCCATGAAGTAGAAGGGCCTGGAACCAAGATTACTTTATCCGGCGAGATTATCATTTAAATTTGAAGGAGGGATTAAACAATTTCCAGATAAGCAAAAGCTGAGAAAGTTTACCTCCCACAAACCATCTCTTCAGTCTATTTTGGGGGGACTGCTATAGATGTAAGAGCTCTTAGGGTAGGATGGCTGTCATCAGAGGTAGTAAAACCACGGTAGGGAGGTGGAGCAACTGACTGCCAGGCAAATACAAAATTAAATTGACTATCCCCAAAGTCAATCAAGGGATAGACAGAAAGTACAGAATTTGATACCTAATATATAAATAATGAAGGAGGAAGAAAAAGGAGGGGAAATTGAAAAGAACCTTTAGATTGTGTTTGTAACAGCATACTAAGTGAGTCAAGTTAGACTCTTAGATAGTAAGAAAAGTAACCTGGAACCCTTGGTAACCATGAATCCAAAGTCTGAAATGGTAATAAGTACATACCTATCGATAATCACCCTAAAAGTAAATGGACTGAAGGCACCAATCAAAAGACATAGTCACTGAATGGATAGAAAAACTAGACCCATCTATACGCTGCTTACAAAAGATGCAACTCAAACCCAAAGACATGCACAAACTAAAAGTCAAGGGATAGAAATAGATATTTCATGCAAACAACAGGGAGAAAAAAGCAGGTGTTGAAGTACTAGTATCAGACAAAATTGACTTCAAAACAACAAAAGTAAAAAGAGATAAAGAAGGACATTACATAATGATAAAGGACTCAGTCCAACAAGAGGATATAACCATTATAAATATACAGGCACCCAACAGAGGAGCATCAACATATATGAAACAAATACTAACAGAACTAAAGGAGGATATAGAATGCAATGCATTCATTTTAGGAGACTTCAACACACCATTCATTTCAAAGGACAGATCAACCAGACAGAAAATAAGTAAGGACACAGAGACACTGAACAACACACTAGAACAGATGGACCTAATAGACATCTATAGAACTCTACACACAAAAGCAACAGGATACACATTCTTCTCAAGTGCACATGGAACATTCTCCAGAATAGACCACATACTAGACCACAAAAAGAGCATCAGTAAATTCAAAAAGATTGAAATTCTACCAACCAACTTTTCACACCACAAAGGTATAAAATGAGAAATAAATTATACAAAGAAAGCAAAAAGGCTCACATACACCTGGAGGCTGAACAACACACTTCTAAATAGTCAATGGTCAACAATCAAATTAAAATGGAGATCCAGCAATACATGGAAATAAATGACAACAACAACACTAAACCCCAACTTCTGTGGGACTCAGTGAAAGCCGTCTTAAGAGGAAAGTATATAGCAATCCAGGCATATTTAATGAAGGAAGAACAAACTCAAATGAATAGTCTAACATCACAATTATGAAAATTGGAAAAAGAAGAACAAATGAGGCCTAAAGTCAGCAGAAGGAGGGACATAATAAAGATCAGAGAAGAATTAAACAAAATTGAGAAGAATAAAACAATAGAAAAAAATCAATGAAACCAAGATCTGGTTCTTTGAGAAAATAAACAAAATAGATAAGCCTCTAGCCAGATTTATTAAGAGAAAAAGAGAATCAACACACATCAACAGAATCAGAAATGAGAAAGGAAACATCACGACAGACCCAACAGAAATACAAAGAATTATTAGAGACTACTATGAAAACCTATATGCTAAGAAGATGGAAAGCCTAGAAGAAATGGACAACTTCCTAGAAAAATACAACCTGCCAAGACTGACCAAGGAAAAAATGCAAAAATCTAAACAAACCAATTACCAGCAAAGAAATTGAAGAGGTAATCAAAAACTACCCAAGAAAAAAACCCTGGGCCACATGGATATACCTCAGAATTTTATCAGACATACAGAGAAGATATAATACCATTCTCCTTAAAGTTTTCCAAAAAAATATGAGAGGAGGGAATACTCCTAAACTCATTCTATGAAGCCAACATAACCCTAATTCCAAAACCAGGAAAGGACCCCACCGAAAAAGAAAATTACAGACCAATATCCCTGATGAACGTAGATGCAAAAATACTCAACAAAATATTAGCAATCTAAATTCAAAAATATATCAAAAGGATCATACACCACTATCAAGTGGGATTCATCCCAGAGTTGCAAGAATGGTACAACATTTGAAAATCCATCAACATCATCCACCACAAAAAAAAAAGAAAGACAAAAACCACATGATCATCTCCATAGATGCTGAAAAGGCATTTGACAAAATTCAACATCCATTCATGATAAAAACTCTCAAAAAAATGGGTATAGAGGGCAAGTACCTCAACTTAATAAAGGCCATATATGATAAACCCACAGCCAACATCATACTGAACAGCGAGAAGCTGAAAGCTTTTCCTCTGAGATCGGGAACCAGACAGGGATGCCCGCTCTCCCCACTGTTATTTAACATAGTACTGGAGGTCCTAGCCACGGCAATTAGACAAAACAAAGAAATACAAGGAATCCAGATTGGTAATAAAGAAGTTAAACTGTCACTATTTGCAGATGACATGATATTGTACATAAAAAAACCCTAAAGACTCCACTCCAAAACTATTACAACTGATATTGGAATACAGCAAAGTTGCAGGATACAAAATTAACACACAGAAATCTGTGGCTTTCCTATACACTAACAATGAAGTAATAGAAAGAGAAATCAGGAAAACAATTCCATTCACAATTGCATCAGAAAGAATAAAATACCTAGGAATAAACCTAACCAAAGAAGTCAAAGACCTATACCCTGAAAACTATAAGACACTCTTAGGAGAAATTAAAGAGGATGCTAACAAATGGAAACTCATCCCATGCTCCTGGCTAGGAAGAATTAATATAGTCAAAATGGCCATCCTGCTCAAAGCAATATACAGATTTGATGCAATCCCTATCAAATAACCAACAACATTCTTCAATGAACTGGAACAAATAGTTCAAAAATTCATATGTAAACATCAAAGAACCCGAATAGGCAAAGCAATCCTGACAAAGAAGAATAAAGTGGTGAGGATCTCACTCCCCAACTTCAAGCTCTACTACAAAGCCATAGTATCAAGACAGTTTGGTACTGGCACAAGAACAGAGCCACAGACCATAGGAACAGATTAGAGACTCCAGACAGTAACCCAAACAAATATGGTCAATTAATATTTGATAAAGGAGCCATGTACATACAATAGGGAAATGACAATCTCTTCAACAGATGGTGCTGGCAAAACCGGACAGCTACATGTAAGAGAATGAAACTGGATCACTGTCTAACCCCATACACAAAAGTAAATTAGAAATGAATCAAAGGTCTGAACGTAAGTCATGAAACCATAAATCTCTTAGAAAAGAACATAGGCAAAAATCTCTTAGACATAAACATTAGTGACTTCTTCATGAACATATCTCCCCAGGCAAGGAAAACAAAAGCAAAAATGAACAAGTGGGACTATATCAAGCTGAAAAGCTTCTGTACAGCAAAGGACACCATCAATAGAACAAAAAGGTACCCTACAGTATGGGAGAATATATTTGTAAATGACAGATCCGATAAAGGCTTGACATCCAAATATAAAGAACTCATGCACCTCAGCAAATAAAAAGCAAATAATCCAATTAAAAAATGGGCAGAGATGCTGAACAGACAGTTCTCCAAAGAAGAAATTCAGATGGCCAACAGACACATGAAAAGATGCTCCACATCCCTAGTTACCAGAGAAATACAAATTAAAACTGCAATGAGATATCATCTACACCAGTAAGGATGGCTACCATCCAAAAGACAAACAACAACAAATGTTGGCAAGGTTGTGGAGAAAGAGGAACCCTTCTACACTGCTGGTGGGAATGTAAATTAGTTCAACCATTGTGGAAAGCAATATGGAGGTTCCTCAAAATGCTCAAAATAGACTTACCATTTGACCCACAAATTCCACTCCTAGGAATTTACCCTAAGGATCCAGCACTCTGATTTGAAAAAGACAGATATACCCCATGTTTATCGCAGCACTATTTACAATAGCCAAGAAATGGAAGCAACCTAAGTGTCCATCAGTAGGTGAATGGATAAAGCAGATGTGGTACATATGCACAATGTAATATTATTCAGCCATTAGAAGAAAACAAATCCTACAATTTGCAACAACATGGATGGAGCTAGAGGGTATTATGCTCAGTGAAATAAGCCAAGTGGAGAAAAACAAATACCAAATGATTTCACTCAACTGTGGAGTATAATAACAAAAGAAAAACTGAAGGAACAAAACAGCAGCAGAATCACAGAACCCAAGAATGGACTAACAGTTACCAAAGGGAAAGAGACTGGGGAGAATGGGAGGGTAGGGAGGGATAAGAGGTGGGAAGAAGAAAGGGGGTATTATGATTAGCATGTTTAATGTGGGGGGTGGGGAAAAGGGGAGGGCTGTGTAACAGAGAGAAGACAAGTAGTGATTCTGCAACATCTTACTAAGCTGATGGACAGTGACTGTAATGGGGCTTATGGGGGGACTTGGGGGTAGGGGAAAGCCTAGTAAACATAATGTTCTTCATGTAATTGTAGATTAATGATAACAAAATAAAAAAAAAACCAGCCACAAAGCTAACTAGATCCAAGGAAAGGGGAAGTAGTCTGTTTTTCTCAGTAGAAGAAATGGCAAATAAATTTTGGCCATTTTTTATCTAGCACAGGTATCTTTACTAGGATGGAAGTAGGCATTCTTTATAAAGTTAATGTAGAAGGTGGTAAGGAAAAACAAAAAATAAGAATGGAGGGTCAAAAAATGAGTAAGTTTCTGTCCATTTCGTTTTTTTAAAATTACCTGTGTACAGCATCTTTTTCAAATATTTATGTTTTTAAATATTACTAATGAAACCTAAAATGTTTAACATTTTTATAGATTGGTTTATTTTCTTGTGGTTATTTTTGTTTTCATATAGCTTTTCTACTGTGGATCTGGGTGAAACTGTAAGATTAATGAATCTCAATCAATTCAGGATGGAAGCAAAATTGCTACAGTACATGACATATTTCAAGTTTGAAAAATATTGACATGGTAAATACAAAAAATAAGAATCATGGTCTTTCCTTCCCATTGTCCAAGATTTCTATCAGCCATGGCTAAATATGCCCTACATTTATTTAATCAAACACAAAAGTATTAAGCCTTTCCCTCAAACAAAGATATGATTTCAAGTCTCAGAGCTTTCAGCACAACATTGGAAAGGCCTTTTTGTATAATTTATAAATGGATTTCATTATGTTGCATATTTGTTAGTCTCTTTGTCTCTCCCCTTAGACAGTGAGCTTTCATTATTCTATGAAATCACTCTGAGGGTTAGAATAATTCTTGGCTTAGGTTTGCTGAAAGGTGAATGAATGTATTTAAGCATTAAAGAGGAGACAAAGATTCTTTCTATCCCAGAGTCATGATTTTATTTATTTATTACATAGCAACAGAATTAATACACAAAGTCACAGTTTGGAAAGGAAAATACTACTGTTTTGTATATCTCATTTCAGTAACAACTCTCATGATAACATCAGCTATATGATAGCAGAAACTATGCTTTATTTGATGTAAGTTTTACCCTGAGAACATATTAATATTAAAAATTAAAAACATAAAACTACAGTTTACACTTCATGTGCACTAAATTAAATTTTTTATTTAATTATATTTGACCTCAACTTTGAAAATCTGGTATCTATTTTAACTCTATCTGTACATGTATCCATTCAACCATTTACTTAGTATTGCCCCAGGAATCTGTTAGATATTGGATCTATGCCAAGGAGTATAGCCAGTTTGGGAGAGAGTTTGGTCATTTCTTAACAAAACTTAAGTACTAAAAACTATGGTACATCTAGACATAGTTATGAATGATAATGGAATATGATTCACTGCTAAAAAGAACTGAGCTGTCAAGTGAAAAAACATGGAGGAAACCAAAATGCATATTACTAAGTGAAATGTGCATTACTATGTGAAAGAAACCAATCTGAAAATGGCTAAGTACTATATGATTCCAATTTTATGACCTTCTAGAAAAGGAAACAGTATGTAGACAATAAAAGTATGTACTAGTGGTTGTTAGCAGTGGGGAGGGGAGAGACGAATAGGCAGAACACATAGGATTTTTAGGGCAGTGAAAATACTCTGTGTGATGTTATAAAGATGGATATAGGTCATCATACATACATCCAAACCCAGAGAATGCACAATACTAAGAGTGATTTCTAATACAAACTGTGGATGCTGGGTGGTTATGGTGTGTCAATACAGGCTCATTGTTGGTTAAAAAAAAAGTACCATTCTAGTGAATGATGTTGGTAATGGAGAAGGCTTTGCGTGGGTGGAAGCAGGGAGTATATGGGAAATCTTTGTACTTACTTCTCAATTTTATTGTTAATCTAAAACTGCTCTAAAAATAAAGTCTTAACAATACTGTGCTTTAAATATGTAAACCACACTAGATAAATTCTAATAATCATTAAAACGATTTGTAATTAAGTCTCAGTTAAGGATTTTTATGACTCTATGTTTTGATCACACACACACACACACACACACACACACACACACACATAGCACACAAATCCCTAATACCATTCAAATAAGGACACTGGAAACATTCTAAGCATTAGATAGCTTTTTTCTTTTCTCTCATCCCCATACAGGGAATTTTATCTCTCATTTAGCCTTGTGTAAGCTAATTCTTCATCTGGATTTGAAAAGGTAGACAAGAATTGACTATAATAAGTAAACTATGAATACTGAAACCAAGCTAACTAATTAGACAAAATGTCAGTGTGTGGTATGAATGTGAAAAGTATATATATATACACACACATATGTATGATAACAATGACGTCAAGTCATTCACTAGAAAGATAATTCAGTTGTTCAGATTTGCGTTTTACTTAGTAATATCTATCAGCTAAGGTCTTTTTTTTCCTTAAAATTAAATACTTGCTAAAGTAGTATGCGTGGTACTCCTACATTAATTCATATAAATGTCAGCTAAATAACTGTGATTGCTTTCTTTTTTAAAATAACCCAGCAATTTTGAGAATAAAGTTCTACATTTTAATTAGTATTTGAGACTTGCTAGTTCAGTTCTTCTTGGTCTATGGAATGTTGATTTCTTTTAGTATTTTAGAGTTATATTTTACCAAGATTACATATTTTTGTTTATAAATTTCTCCCTAGTTTCTTTCATATCATGTTAACAATGGAATTGTAAAATAAGATATTGTGTGTTTTTCATGTTCTTATCTTGGGGAATGAAACTTATACATTGTAAACTTTATATATTAATTCCATTGAAACACTTTTTATTTAACAAATAATCCTCTCTGATTACTTGGATAGCCTTCACATATAATTCTAAAGTATATTCTTGCTAAAAGTTTTATAAGCTTACATATAAGTAAGTTTATATATGATATATATGGCTATACTATAAACTAACTTTTTAGGAAACTAGATCTGTTCCTTTCAAGAATTATTTAATGTTATCCCTGTTTGGTTTTGAATTTTAATTTTATGTTAACTACAGAAAGTGAGAAATACAAAAACATTATTAAAATGTTCACCATTCAGAGATAGTTCCTGAAAATTTTTCATCAGTCATGATGGTTATTTTTCTTTGCTATGCTTATATGTTTATATCGTGGTTATTTAAAATATCTATAATATTAATCTATATTAATTTATAGACTATATCTCTCCTATGACTGGCTAACCTATATCTCTCTTATCTATGACTATCTGTCTAATTTTTAGGCTGAAAAAATGTCACCCAAAGTGATAATTATAGGGTTTGAGTGGAATGAGGAGGTTTATATTTTTCAAAATATGCATCCAAATAACTTTGTTCTAAATTTAAAAAAATACAAATAATCCATTAATATAAGAAAATTTGACTTCCCTTGTTAAATACATTAAAATGTAAGCATTAAGCATTAATGTTTTTGAAACTATCTTGAACTTTTCTGTATATTTTTTCATTGTATTGGTTTAACGTAAAAGACTTCAGTATCACTTAAATTTTGAGGCTTTCAAAAAAATGGAAAAATGACAACTTTCTTAAAATGTTTTTTATGGAAACATATATTATGCTAGTAGTATGCTTTGTTTTTTGTATGATATGGATTTTCCATCACTTTAAACCTATGTCTCTTCGTATTTAAAGGGGATTTCATTTTTTAGAACATCTTTATTGACATATAATTTATATACCATATCGTTTACCCTTTTTAAATTCACATTTCAGTGAATTTAGGCACACTTACAGAGTTGTGTAACTATTATCACCATCTAATTTCAGAACATTGCCTTCATTCTTAAAGAAACCTCATAGCCATTTGTAAACACTTTCTCACCCCTATATCTAATAGCATACAATTTTTTAGACATCTTAAGCTAGGAATTGCTTTATTGTCCAACCCAAGTGAACTTATAAATGGAGTGTTTAGTCAATTTATGTTTAATGTAGTAATTGATATGCTTGAATTTAAATATTTTGCTATTTATTTTTTGAATAGTCCTAAATTTGCTTAAGTAAATGAATTATATTTTAACAATCTTTCTTACAAAGGAAATTCTAGGCAAAGATAATTTCTCTGGTCAATGAAATAATTGAAAATGTAAATACTTTATGAAAATAAAGGGGAAGGGCCATGTGATCAACTAATTTTATGAGGTTGGCATTACCCTGATATCAAAATTTGACAAAGATTTTCAAATAAACATATATATTTGAGATGAATCATAGACCTAAAATGATAGCTTTATTAAGCTTATTAAACAAAGTTAGGAGAATATCATGAACCTAGAGTACACAAAAGATTTTTGGACAGGCTAATTAAAGCACAAACCATTAATTTATTCATCAACAGCAGATCTGATAAACACATTGTGATATATTCCTACCATGGAATACTACCTACAAATACAAGAGAATTAACTATGAAGCATATGACAATATGGCTGAACCTTATAGATATTATTCTGTGTGAAAGAATTTGGGCACGAATAAATGCATATTGTAGGTTTAAATTTGTAAAAAGTCAAAGAACAGACAAACTTATCTTTAATTATAGAAAGCACAAAATGGTTGCCTGTGCAGGTGGGGGTGGATTGAGTGCCACAGCTCAAAAGGACATTTTCTAGAGGAAAAAAATATATATTTATATTTAGAGAGAGAGAGGTGGTTAATACATTAATATATGCAATTGTCAGCATTTATTGAACTGACCACTTAATATCTGTACATTTATTTTTATGTAAGCGATTCAATAAAAAAGAATCTCTTTTGAAACTAAAAATCCAACAATTGACACTTTTCTTCTGGATTCCATTGTGGACATCCTACTTTCAGATACCCAAACCATCTTGCTCCTTAATTTCACACAGAAAAAAAAATTATGTAGATAAAGTACATTTATTTGTACAGAAATAGTCATGCATTGTACTGAAAAATGAAATAAATACGCTAATAAAATTATACCACAACACCAAAGTAGAATTCTAGCAAAATTATAAATATGAGGGAAAACAAATGTGTGTGTGCATATGTGTATCTGGTTTCCATTCCACCTCTGTACCGTATACTTACTTTATAATTATCTGTATGTTAGATAGACATACTGAAGTCTTCTACTCATATTTACAGTGGCTTTAGCTGGGATGCTACTGCAATATAATCTTGCTCACAAAGTTTTATGACCCTTATATATTCACTGTGAAGTGGAATTATCAGTGCTACAAAATGATCTTTTCTGCCCTGCTGAATGGCTTCTCATATATTCAAGAGAATAAGAAGTCAAACAATGTCAGCTACTCTGCCAACTAAGAAAGACACCTGGTCCCTTTTTGACTAATTAGGTTGTTGACAAATATTGATGTAACACTAATAAGCCTTGAAGCATAGGCTCTAATTTCTCCTCCTGGGGATTTTCAACCAAAGGGTTGACTTCTAAAGTCCTTCACTTAATTTGAATCAGGCAATTTGGAAGGCTTAGGTACTTGAGAATTTGGGGCCATTTAAATCTACCAATAATATACAATAATCAGCCATAGAAGGATCCACTGTTCCAGGTTCCGGAAAAGTGATGTGCATATCCTGATGTGATGATACTAGGAAACAACAGGAGTCTCACTTAGCTGGGGTATATGCGCTGCTTAAAATAATTGACATTAGTTGGTAAAGGATGAGGGTCACAAAATTATACATTCACGTACACACACACACACACACACACACACAAATGTGCAATTAACATAATAACAAAATACATAACACCCTCAATTAAATTGAGAATCAATTCTAAGTCTCATTTATTTCCTTGATCTTGATATGCATATGCCTTTTTTAAACAATGTACCTGAATTTGACTTTGTTTTGGTTTCTGATTTATTTTAAATAGAACTTTAATTATAGTAATAAGCATTGTTCTTAAATTCCATTCTAAAACTTTCCACAACATGCAATTTTCAATACAAATGAAGATTGCAATAATACTATTCTCGTAATTCTTTCAAAGGGCAAATATTCAGGGGAAATATTCAGGTCACATCATTATATCTATTGGCAGCTATAATCCTTTCCACACTTGCACAATACAGCACAACCATCCATGATACTTCTTGTAGTAATAGTGAAGTCACCTAAAGATAAAAATAAGTTTAAAAATACAATTCTTTATTATATGTACAAAAGATAGTTTACTTCCTTTATTTTAAAGGTGTTTTTAATTTTCTTGAACAATTAGTTTGTTCTTTTCTTTAAAAGAATAATATATGATGAAGCAGACATTATTAATTGATCATCTAACATCTATCTTCTCTTTTATGTCATTCAAAGAGATATGTAATGAATCCTTAGCTATAAGGAAAAGATGGAACTTGGCAACAAAGGACAAAGAATGAAGGTTCTTAAAATAGGAGATCGACCCTCTGCGTTGACAGCTTCTGCTTCACTCTCTGAGATAAGATGATGAGAGTAGCTGTAATTTTCTTCCAAGTGCAAATTGAAATTGGGAAGAGTGTGTATGGCTATACTGAAGGAATGTCTTCCTTAGGGTCTACATTGCTGATGCTATATTGTATATATTACAGATTTATATAGAGATTAATATCTTCCTAGGCTTGTAGTCTGTATCAGGTAATATATTTGGCATAAAAATACAATGAGCAAAACCAGTTTCTGCCTTCACAGAGCTTACAGTATAATGAAGGAATGAGAATCTTATTAACTCATAATCATTCAAATAAATATTTAAAACAACCAGAGTAAGTGCTATCAAGTAGAGGTCTATGACAGTATAACATCCTATAACTGGGGATTAGTTCTATTCAGAAATGTTTCAAGAATCGGTTTGCCAAGGCTAGTTTTTTAAGTAGCAATTTTTAAAGCAATAAACAAAATACCACATTTAGTAAGCATTTCAATGAATTAATGTTCTATTCATTCTAAAGAGCAGTATAAAACAATATGAATGTATTTGTACACCAAAGTTCTAAACATTGTTTACAAAAAGGTGGAAACAACCCAAATGTTTATTTTATTGACAGATGATGAGTGGATAAACAAAATGTAATATTATATATATATATATGTGTGTGTGTGTGTGTGTGTGTGTGTGTGTGTGTGTGTGTGTAGTATGGGATATTATTCAGCTTTAAAAAGGAATAAAATTCTGATGCAAACAAACCTATGGATGAACCAGGAAAACATAAGAGAAATAAGCCAGACACACAAAAGGATAAACTGCATGATTCTCTATATATATGAGGTGCCTAGAGGACTCATATTCACAGAGACAGTAAGTAGAATGGTGATTGCCGGGGGCTTGTGGGAAAGGAGAGCAGGAAATTATTGTTTAATGGGTGCAGAGTTGAAACTCTGGTGTAATGAAAAAGTTCTGGAGATGGATGGAGATCACGGTTGCACGAAAAGGAGAATGTACTTAATGTTCCTGAATCATACATTTACAAATGTTTAAAATCTTAAATTTTATGTCCTGTCTATTTTACCACAATAAAGAAAATAGTGTGAATCTCTTATATTGAGGCAGAATTGAGACTATATTATGTGTTTACAAACCATGCTAGAATTTTTCCACAATAATTTCTTTAGAGGTGATCTTAGGGGTATTAATTTTAAAATAACCACTATAGTATGCATTAAAAACCTAAATACCAATTTCGACACATAATTGGAGATGTAATTAGACCTGTCAGCTTACTAATGTTTGTAATTATGAAAGTAATGCTTCAAATAAAAGACAATAAACACTAAACCTATTTCTAAATAGTGTGAACACTTCTGACTACTTCTAAAACAAAAACAGGCCTGTAAGGAGAGTACAAATAAATAAATACAAAAAATATATGGACCACAAGTCCGCCAATATTATGGGCTGGGGTTTGATTTGCATAACTATATTTTGAAGTAGAGAGTTTCTCCAGCTTAGTTATCGAATGGAACAAAAATGTTAACTACAACATGCCAGTAAAAAATTAATCTGCAGCTTTAAAACAAAAGAAACAGTTACAAAGGACCATTAATGACCTCCTAATTTCATCTTTCTAATCCCTATTAGTTTATTTCCCCATTGATATTCAAGATAATTATTCATGGAAGGTAGTTTTCACTGTTAAGAAATATAATCAACACACTACATTCTAAACTCTGTTTAAATTTATGTATGTGTGGGTGTCTCCAACTGTTCAATCCTTTGTCCTTAAATACATATCACTTCATGTTTTAGCCAAGAGGTTCTCAACCTTTTCCAGTTTCTGGCATCCTTAGAGTTCAGCAATCACTTCAAATTATCTTGAGAACAAAAGAAATACCTGAGAATTGCATTTTTTAAAGCAGTTACATCCAAACTAAATACTTATATCCAACTACTTAGTAGCTGTATAAAACAAGAATACATATTAATTGAAGACAAACTTTTATTTCATTCTAGTACATACTATTTCTTCCTAATGGAATGTGTATGCATGTTGTGCCATGCGCATATGCTTAAACCTTAGAATCAGATTACAAACGACTAGTAATTTCCTATTCTACATTGATGATTGCACCTACTTTACATTTGCAACTGCAAAATCCCTACTCTGCAAAATATGATATCATCAAAACTTATGTAGCATGATATAATGAAACCAAGAAGTACACTGAGCTAGTAGTTCACATGGTGTATGAGAGATGGCAAGAATCACTGATAACCTCAAAACCTTAAAATATCTAGGACACTTCTGAGAATTCACTGCACAAGAGCCTGGGGCATCTCAAAGCACAGTTTGAGAACTGTGATTTTAGACATAACTTTAGAAATCTTTTATTAACAAACTTGTTTAAATATTAAAGAAATATCCTCTGCATCCAAGGCCACCAGGGGCTTAATGTATACTTTTGACAAATGTCTGCTCTTCTTTATTTAACAAAGCAAAATAAAATGTATTTTTTAAAAAGTATTTCTATCTTATAACACACTACTTTAACTGCTTTGCAACATGGCAAAATCAAAGAAAGCAGGGCTGGTTGTGGCTCTGTCCCTGTCACATTGCCTTCGTCTTCACCTGCGTGCGACCTTACTACCTGTCTGATCACGATCGTCTGCATTAGAACAACAAATATTTGCCCTCAAATACTAATTTTCATGAATAAAAATGCTCAAGTGGGCATTGTGTTTTTATAATTGTTGTGTTTTCGTAATAATTCATTGTGTTTTCATAATAATTCATAAATTAATCCCAATCTCTCCTAACTCACCTAAAGTTTTGGTATGAAATTCTCACACCACATTAATTATTCATTATCTATTGGAATTCCTGCAACCTCCATTGTATTGTATAAGGAATAAAATAAAATGAAAGAAGATAAAGATAATGTGTGAAGCAACCTCCCTATGTTTCTTCTCACATCAGAAAACAGAAATTTTCTATATAATTGTTTCTTACTTTGGAAATTTTTCCCCAATACTAGTTATACTATATTCCTTTGAACTCAGCACCATGTGCTGTTAAAAATTATAAAGATTGTTTTGTGAAGAATTTGGAAATTGTGACTGTTGTCTTTACAACAGCAAAAGCTGAGAAAACTGAAAATAAAAAATTTTCTTGAAACTATTGCAGAATTTAGATGTGAAACAAATCATAATCCCCAAATCCAAAGGGACAGACATGTCCAGAGAAGCCACAGCAAGCTCTTTTGACCTGGCACTGAGCTACTGCTGAGAATATATAATAACTTTTGATGGATTTCTGCAGACTACATGCAGACTAGAGTGAAAGTGATATTTTGGAGTGGGGGCACAGTCTTAGAGGGCAACGTAAACATCTAGGGCATGATTGCTGTATCATATTGTTTAAGACTAGATTCAGCCTTGTAAGAAACTGCCAAACTGTCCTACAAGGTGGCTACACAATTTTGTAACCCCACCAGAAATGAGTGAGAGTCCCTAATGCCAGAGTTCCACCTCAAAGAGCCTCACTAGTTCTCACAGTGAGATCTGAGAAAGATCACCTAGTGGCTCTGGCAGAGAAAGGGGAAGAATAATCACTGTGAAATAAGCGCAAAGACTTTTACATAGCAAAGGTTTACTTTCTGTGGGGAAAGGACATTCTTCACACTCCAGTCCACATTAGTTTTCTTGTCTCACCGAAGGGGGACACAACATCCAAAATGTCATATAATTAGAATCATAATATCTAGCCTTTTCCGACTGGCTACTTTCACTTTGCATTTTAAGGTTCATCTATCTCTTTGTGCTTTGAGAGCTCATTTTCTTTTACTGATGAATAATATTCCATCGTCTGGATGCAACACAGTTTGTTTTCCCATTCACTTATTCACTGACCTTTTGGTTGCTTCTTGTTTTGGGTGATTATGATAAGCATTCACACACAGGTTTTTATGTGGACATGTTTTCAAATGATTTACATAAATATCTAGGGCATGATTGCTGTATCATATTGTAAGACTAGATTCAACCTTGTAAGAAACTGCCAAACTGTCCTACAAGGTGGCTACACAATTTTGTAACCCCACCAGAAATAAATGAGAGTCCCTAATGCCTCACATATTCGACAGCATTTGGTGGTGTCAGTGTTTTGTATTTTAGTCGTTTTAATAGGTATGTAGTGAATTGAATCTGAATTTCATCAATGACAAATAATGTTAAACACCTTTACAAATGTTTACTTGCCATATATATATATATGGTAAGGTGTTTATTTAGATCTTTTCCCATTTTAAAATTGGTTTGTTTTCTTACTACTGTTTTAAATGTTATTTGCATATTTTGGACACAAACACTTTATTAGATATGATTTTGAAATAATTTCTCTTATTCTTTGGCTTCTCATTGCATTCTCCTAATACTTTGTGGGTTTTTTCTTTTTTGTTTGTTTGTTTTGTTTTGTTAGGGAAGTTTTTAATTTGAATAAAGCCCAGTTTATCCACTTTTCATGAATCATGCTGTTAGTGTTGTAGTAAAAATTCATTACTAAATCTAAGGTCACACAATTTTATCTTATGTTTTGCTCTGAAATCTTATAGTTTTATACCTTACATTTATCTATATAATAGATTTTAAGCTAACTTTTGCAAATGATGTCAGGGCGGTGTCTAGATTCATATTTTTGAGTATGGAAATCCGACTGTACCCATACCATTCCTTGAAGACTCTCCTTTCACCATTGAATTGCTTTATTCTTTTATCAAGATCTGTTGGCTGTATTTGTATGGATTTATTTCCAGATTCTCTATTCTGTTCCACTGGTCTATGTATCTGTTCTTTCACCAATACCACACTGACTTGATTAATGCAGATTTGAAAAGTCTTAAAATTGAGTAGCACAAGTTGAATTTTGAACTAGCCTTCATTATCAAGAATGAATCCCATGTGGTCATCATGTATAATTATCCATTGTTGGACTCCATTCACTGATATATTTTGAGGGCATTTACACCTATGTTCATGACAGATATTCATTTCATTTTTTCTTGTTAATATTTGTCTCATTTGCTATTCCTATAATGCATGAGTTAGAAAGTGTTCTTCTGATTTTACTTTACAGAAGAGATTGTGGGGAATTGCTATCAATTTATTTAAATGTCTGAGTTGATTCAACTATCTGTTCTTGGTGCTTTCTGCTTTGGAAGGTTATTAATTCACAATTCAATATCTTTAAAAAATATGGCCCTATGCAGATTATCCATTTCCTCTTGTGTGAGTTTGGTAGATTGCACCTTTCAAAGAATTGGCCTATGACAGCGAAGTTATCATTTTGTGCATATATAACAGTTCAAGTGTTCTTTCACTATGGTAATGTCCACGGGATCAAGAGTGGTGATCCCTTTACATTTGTGATACTGATTTTGTTTATGAACTGGTAAGTTTGCCCTATAGCTCCCCATTTTTAACTAATGTATGTCCTCCTTCAAATAATTATATTGTTTCACACTTGGTACAAGCAATTTAAAAGAGAATATTCCTAAATTCTTCTTTCTGTCATGTTATGATATTGCTGTCATTCACTTCTCTTATCTATATGTCAGAATTGACCAATATGTTGCTACTGTTATTATTCTAACAGTTACCTTTTATGTCAAGATTAAGAAAAACAATTATTTTTACCTTCATTTCTTATTCTCTGACGGTTTTCATTTTATATGGACCAGGTTTCCGATTTATGTAATTTTCCTCATAAAGAGGTTCTTTTGACACTTTTATAAGGCATGTGTGCTTATGATGAATTCTCTTAGTTTTTGTTTGTCAGAGAAAGTCTTTATTTATCTTAAACTTTTGAAGGACAATTCTGCTGGATACAGAATTCTAGATCGGTGGGGTTTTCCCCCAACACTTTAAATATTTCACTTCATTCTCTTCCTGTTTGCATGGTTTCTGACATGAAGTCCATTGTAGTCCACATCCTTCTCTTCTTTAGTAAGGTGTTAACCATCTTCTTTGAAGATTTTCTTTTCTTCTTTTCTGCAGTTTTCAATATGATGTGTCTAGGTATAGTATTTTTGGCATTTACCCTGATTGACTTTCTCAGAGCTTTTTCTAGATCTGTGGTTTGGTGTTCATCATTAATTTGGAAAGTTCTTGATCTTGGCTATTATTACTGAAAATATTGCTTCTGTTTCATTCTCTCTTTTCCTTTTGGTATTCCAATGATGCATAAGGTTTGTCATTTGAAATTTCTCAGCATTCTTGGACAGTCTGTTCACGTTTTTCTTCATTCATTCATTTTTCTATTTTCATTTCAGTATGGGAAGTTACATTCATCCATCTTCAAGTTCAGTGATTCATTCATCAGCAATGGCCATGTCATCTACTGATGAGATTATTGATGGCATTATTCATTTCTCTTACTGTGTTTTTGGTAACTAGCATTTCTTTCTTAGAGTTTCTATCTCTCAGCTGTACTTTCATGTGGTTTACCTTTTTCCCATCTATTCTTTTATATTGTCTGCTTTTTCCACTTAGACGTCTTAATTTTATTAATCATTATTATTTTAAATTCTCTTTTTTATAATTCTAACATGTTTTTCACTATAGCATGTCTTTCTGGCTTTGCTCATTAGGCTTTGTTCTTTTGTTGCTTTGTTTTCACTCTTGTTTTCTTATTTGTTTGTTTGTGTTTGCCTTTGTCATGCCTTGCAATTTTTCGTTGAATGCAGGTCATGTCTTAAGGCATAATAAAAACTGAGGTAAATAGGTCTTTAGTTGGTTTATAATAATCTGGGTAGAATTGAGCTGTGTTTTATTTCTGCTATAGTTGTGCCTCGGGGTTAAATTTTTTCTAGTCCTTGTTTTTTTGTTTTCCCTCTTGACATTCTTTTTGTTTTGACTCTCTCCCCAAGAGGTAGTAAGAAAAGGGAGGAGAAAAGGTACATTTTCAGTGGAGAAACCTGACAACCTTACCTCAGCCAGGTGATCAAGATTAGTATTATCAGTGAAAAGTCATGTTAGTATTATGTGATGGAAATGTCACTTTACCTCTGTGGACTTTCCCAGAAACTCACAAACTCAGAAAAAGCATGAGACAAATATCAATAGAGGGACATTGTACCAAATATGTGACCAAATATCAAATACCTGACTAATACTTCTCAAAACCATCAAGATCATCATAAACAATGAAAGTTTGAGAAGCTGACTCAGCTAATAAATAGTTGCCTAAGGAGACATGATTATTAAAGGTAATGTGGTAACCCAGATTGGTTCACAGGGTAGAAGAAGACTATTGGGTAAAAATTAAGGAAATATGAACAAAGTGTGACTACTGTTAACAATAATATATCAATACTGGTTCATTAGTTATAACAAGTGTACCATACTACTACGATAATGGTAGGATAAACTCAGTGTGGGGTGAATGGGAGCTCTGTTCAATCTTAGCAGCTTTGTTTTAATCTAAAGTGTGCTAAAACAAAATGTTTAATTAAAAATAATAGTGATTTGCTATCTGAATAAAACACATGGCTAATATTGCCTTTGAATGATGGGGAAATAAACTAGCACAAGATAATACAAATTAATGGGATAAAGAGAAGCCAACATAAGCAGGCAGAATGAAAACATTTTTTTTCAATATGTATAACCACTAAACATTGACTAAGTTTTATTTTTAATGATAGGAATTTAGAACTGAAATTCCCATTTGATAAGCCCTTCCTTGGGGTTCATATTTTCTACTCCACTTTCCGCAGTGAAGCAATAGTTTACAAAGTAATTTTTTTCCTAGTGACCTGAGAAGTTAATTTTAAATGGACAAAATCTACAATTGGAAAGCAGAGTTATCCTCACTCATAATATTCTTCCATATGGATTTTTTATATTGTGGTTCAGAGGATGAACGGAAACTGCTCATATAATTGTCTCCTAAATGTCAGCAGGAAAAATAACAAAAATAAGTTCAGTAACAATATTCATTTTTCATAGCCGCAGAAAAACTGAACATAAAAATAATAAGATATTCTCAAAGGTTCTAAATAAAGGGTCATTAAGATAAAGCTGCTCCTCTAAAATGTGCTCTTGAACTTGAATTCTTCTGTAAATTGTCAGCATCTGGAAATTACACATTTTTTGTAAAGCATCATCAATTTAGTAAATATATTTAGGTTATAATGATAAAATTCTACTTGACTAGAGCATGGAATAAATTGGTATCTCCACAGAGTTAAAAATTTAATAATGGTGCATATGCTATTAACCTTTCTCATCTGAATAAATTACAGAAGTGCCAGTATTGACATATATATTTTAACTTTTATAGTGAATTACTGAATTATTTTGTCATGTAGTCCTGGAGTCCAGGAACTGTTCATTGGTTTTAGTTTATAATAACTCAATCTGACTATTGATTTCCTTCATTCCCAATATTGTTCCTGCTACCTTCAAAATCCTAGAGCTACTGAGGACATTATGTACTCCAAATGGAGGGGTCCTGGTTTCTCCTTCAGTGACGTTCATACATGCAGCAATGGCAAATGGTCAAGTAGCAAAAGTCTGTATCAAATTATTTTCTGATTCTCTTTTAGGTATGCACACTAGGACCAGGGAATGGCCTATGCAGACAATGGAGGAAATGGGTACTTTGAAAAGCATCAATTTCAGGAATTATGGTCTGAGGACAAACTGCAGTTCAAGTTATTTACATTCTATTGATTCCAATTCTATTTGATAAAATAGTTTAAAAAATATTCTTTCATTTTAAGCCCTGGCATGAAGAATAACTATAAAGGAAAAATGGAGGAAAAAGATGGTTAATTTTGCCTTTTCCTTACCACTGGAGCAACCTTTACGAAAATCACTCAATTTCTATAAAGCACATTTAGTTCATCTATAAAATGAGCCTATTATTATTATTATTCCACAATGGTTTTCATAGTTATTATATAGAAAGAAGTGGGGTAGCAATTCACAATGTGTCTAGCATAAAATAAATCCTCTCCCTGAGTGAGATTAGATCTGAATGAATTCACTACCAAAACTCAGGAGCATTCTTCAGTTTGGTAACTAATTTTTATTTTCTAACTGTTGGCTTTCCCAAGTGCACTCACCTAAGTACAGGTCTTGCTTGCAAACAGGATAGCACTGATTGCATGCCCACCACTCTTAGCTTCAGTTCCTAAGATTCTCGGTTACATTTCTGGGAAGTGGTGATAGTGAGGAGTTATAAAATGCTAATTTCTTATTATTCTAAGGAAATACTCACCCCCCCACCCCAAATCCCCCAAAAATGAAATTCTTGTTTCTACACAGTTGAATTTGTGTTTTAGTAAGTCTGTTTCCTTTTTGACATAGATGGCTATTTTCCCATTCCCTGACTCTGTGAAGCCATTTAGGTCCAATGAAGTCATCACTGTTCCCTGGCCCTCAGTCCTTGGAGCAGAACATGATTTATTTGGGAAAATAACTTCAGCTTCTGGGGTGGGGTACTCCTCAGGAACATCCTCTTTCCTATCCCATGTATCTCTGCATATATCAGTGGATCAATGGGATGGTGGCAAAATCCCTGTTTATTTTGGCTCCTAATAGAACCGTCCATATGTCTGTGTGTGCACTTGTATGTGTGGTGCAAACACAGGTAAGAATGAGTACTCTTTTTGGCACTCAAGCTCTAAATGTGCATGGTTATGGTGGAGGAGAGAAAACTTAACTTTGTCTATTGCAAATCAAAATTATGTACCCTTTACTTTATAAAATTATGTACACATTACTTTGTAATTACAGTTTTTATAATAATTTATGAGTGTTCATGACTTTTAAAAAATGCTTTTTCAGATAAAATAGTAGAAATTTTAATTACCCCCTGTTAGCCACACAGGATATATGATACAAATGTCACTTTATTTTGCTTTGACAATTTAGAAAGCAGCTTAATGGATCAAAACCCTAAATAATCTTAGCAATCTTTGATAAATTCATTTTAATGGCTAAGCCGGAAGAGTTTTTGAGATGTTTTTCAGGTTACAAAGTCCAAGTTCCATCCCAAAAAGGAGTATTAGCAGCATTGTTGTTACTGTCTTTTAGAAAACTGGCACAAGAGCTATCATAATTTACATTCAATGCCTATGTAAATAATAGCTTTTTATTGCAACCTATAAATATGTTTCTTATATGCTCCAATATGATATGAAGCTAACAACATCTAGGTTCTTTTTCTGATCTGCTGAAATGAAATTTTATTAAAGTTTAGATAGGAAACTACTACTTAAGAGGAACATATTTCTTTAGAGAATATTATTGGTCCATGTTTAATGCATTAGATTATAAATATTACAAATGTTTTAAAAGTAAAACATTTGTTCTTGAAAAAGTCAGAAAACATGACATTTCAGAACAAATATTTTTATACTCAAGATGAGGTCTAGAGATGTCAAAATTCAAGTTGCTTAACCATAGTCACACAGTGAATTGTGACTTGCTAGAATCCTGGTCTACTCTTCTGAGTTCTGTGAATTTTCTGTTGTGCCAGGTTCTTGTAAAAGTTTTGTTTCAAACAAAAAAATGAGAAGAAAAACAAAATGGCAGTGGATGGTATAAATTTTGTATTTTCAACACCCTTTTTCAGAAAAGTCCCTAATGCCTCAAATTACCATCAGTCAGTAATTCTCATCCTGGTCAGTTTTAGACACCAGAAGTTCAACAATGTCTGGAGACATTTTTCATTGTTACAAGTTAGGGATTGTGGGGGAAGAGGGGAAACATTGCAATGGGCAACTACTGGATGCTAAACATCTTACAATCTACAGGACAACCCTTATAACAAATAAAGTGCCAGCTATCCATGTTAATAGTATAAGTTTGGGAGACTCTGCACTAAATTTTCCTCCACTTGGATTCTCAGTCTGGTATGACAAACTCCATCTCCTGTGCCAACTCCAGGGACTCAGTAAGAACTACCTGGAGCCTGTGTTGGAAACAGAATAGTAGGCATGTGTTCAGTCAGCTCAGAGAAGAATGGCTCTACTATGTATTTGGAACAACTCTTTTTTTTAAAAAAAAATGTAATGTGATTCTTGTTTCAAGATGTTTAAGTTAGAGATTATCATTGTTTGCCATTTTTTAAGAGTCTTAATATTAGCATTAATATAACTCTTCTGACATATACAGCTTTATATAGATTAGGCACGGTGCATATTAATAATCCACACCATTTTTCTCAAATTCTCAGTGATGAAGGAGTTTTATTTTTCAAATGTATTTCTAATGTCTTAAATTGAAACCTTAAGAAAATAATAAAAGTGAATATGAATAACCAGAGCAGTAATTATTTTAAAGACATCAATAAAACACATTTTTAGTTATTAGATTCAATAAACTTAAAAAATTACCTTGTCAATTTCTTATAAAATTTGTAAAGCAGTCTCATTTATTGTGTTTTTCTCAATGAGACTGGATAACATCCTTTATGCACCAGCACCTGTAAAAAGAGTATGGTTGGAGTAGCATATACTGTTTTTAAAAAGATCTGTTTCTGTTCTTTGCTCAGCAAACATTTATTCCAGGCCTGATAGGGTCATGTACTGCTCTGAGAAGGCAGAAATAAAAGGCAGTCTTGATCTTTGGAGAATTCTGTCTAGTAGAGGACATGTAATGTAATTATTGTATAATTGACAAAATTATATTAAAATATATCATTAAAATAGAAGAGGTATTCAGTAGAAGATATTAGTCATAACAAGTAACAGGGGAGTGTACAAGATACTGAGAATCCTAGAGTTGAAAAGATTTTGTCAAAAGTATTTCTCTGGGGTTCAAGCCATCAGGCGGCTTAGGGACAGCGTCTTTGCTAGAGTGCTTCTTGCCACCAGCCTCACATTCTAGAAATATTTGTTGAATATGCAGGTTACTAAACTGAGAAGGTGAAAAGTACTTGTGGGTTCACAATATGACAAAATAATAACTGGTAGTGATTGCTACTTGACTCATTTGTTCCCCTTTAATTACATTCTAAGCTGTTTAAATGTATTCGAAGCCCAGCAGTTATGGGAAATACCATAATGGTGATGGGACTTTTGGGAAAGAATGTGTTTCCAACCAATGGGTCTTTGCTATAGCCAATGGTAGTCCATCTGACATTGTCACCAGACCTGGTATGTATGACAGGCAAGATATTTAAAGCACTAGATGCTTAAACTTTGCCAGAGGTATTGCAAAATGATTATTCACATATTTTTAAAAGCTTATTATCTTCCTCAAAATGGAGATAATTTATCATTAGGTAGATAGAAATGTATGTTTTTCTTACTTCCCATTACCTTGCCTTATCTTCAACAGCTATGTTCTCAATTCATCTTTTTGACAACTTGTAATTTGAACAGTGAAATAATACCACTCAGACTCATTTTCCTTGTAAGTTCATGTTGGTTTTAAATTACTTATATCTGTTTGAGGCTAAATGGTCTTTTAAAAGTGTTTACTAGATTTGGGATATCACAGGATTATTGTAGTTACTGAGATGTTGTCACCTTGCAATTCTGAACCAAATGCTGTTAATTGCCATTGTTTGTATATTAATCATAGGTTAGCTTTGATGTGGCGTCTAATGTGATATGCTTAGGAAACTAGGATAGTAAAATTATTTTTTTAAATTTATAGACTGGTCCTTGCTTCTAGTCTCATTGCTTTCAACTATATTATACCAAATGAGAAATATTACATGTAAGAGGAACATACCATATAGATAAAATAGAATTATATATAGAGAGATTATTATTAATGTTGGTAGTGATTAAATAAATCATAGTCTACTTACTCTAATGTCACATCAAATGTACAAAAATAATGTGGACAATGGGAAATGAAAACGTACTAATTTACATAACTGATTACAAAAAAGCAAATTGTGTACTCTTGCTTGATATCTAACTTCTGCAATGTATCTGCAGAATTATTTACACGTAGAGTTAAAATACAGGGTTTGTGTTTATTTATGGTGTACTATGAACTACATAAAACTATGAACCAAAAGTCACTTCCTCTCTTCCCCAGGTTTGTGACCCTAGCTCTGAAACTAGTCTTAGTACCAGGTAGAGAGAAATTAGAAGCCAGATGGTAATAAATCTGATGACTATTCTTTGTCAGATATGATGGTTAAGAACTTGGCTGCAGAAATGGAACAACACTGTTATCCATCTTTGAGGGTTTGTCCTGATATGCCACCAAGAAATGTTTTGCCTCATTGTGATTACCAGTGAGGAATGGGAGCTTGACTCAATTTCAGGCTCCTCACTAGGACCCCACTTCTTATTGCCTGATGCCAAATTCTCCAGAATGGCTGCTCCTCACCTACTACATCACCCTGCTCAGCCCCTTCCTCTTTTGAACATACCTAGAACAATAAATGCCCACAGGTGTCTCCTTTCTCCAAACACAGATTATGAGCTGGGCTGTTGACTGTGGTCCTGACTGTGCATTGGAATAATGATGTTTTGCTCCTCTTACAATTGATAGCATTTCTTTTGGGCTAAAACTTTTCTTCTTTTTCCTGTATCCTAACTTTTTATCTTAAACTAAGTCACAAGCAATTAGAAAATTGTACATATTCACATGTGCTCTTTACCTAACTTCCTCTGAAGATAATATCTAACATAACCACAATACATTATCAAAACCAGGATATTGACTATTAACTAGTATTAGCGTAGGTATAGAACTTATTCAGATTTCACTAGCTTTTGCATGCACTTTTTAAATGTTTAGTTCTATGAAGATCTATCACACACGTGGATTTGTGTAACCATCACCACAATCAGAATACAGTTGCTCCATCACCACCACCAAGCTCCCTTAGGTAGCTCCTTAAGAATCACAGCCTTTCCCGAACCAACCCCCTAGCCAGCAATAATCTATTTGCCATCACTATTATGTTGTCACTCAATATTACATAAATGGGAGCATGCAATATATAACTCTTTGAGATTCACATATTTTATTCAGCATAATAGTGCCTGTGAGTTCCATCCAAATTGTAGCATATATCAATAGATTATTCCTTGTTATTGAAATATAGTATACTGTGTTATGGATGTAACATCTACTGAAGGACACTAGGTTGTGTCCAATATGGGACTATTACCAAAAAAAAGGTATGTATACCACTATAAATACCGATATACAGGTTTTGTATGTACATTAGTTTACATTTATGTAGGACAAATATCAAGGAGGAAAATTACTAGGTCTTGTGGCATGTTTACTCCTATAAGAAACTGTTTTCCCAGGTGCTTTTACCATTCTATCTTCCCACCAGCAATATTCCTGAGAACCAGCTGCTCCATGTCATCAGCAGCACTTTGGTACTGTCAGTAACTTTATTTTAGCCATTCTAATAGGTATGTCGTAGTATGTCATTGGAACTTAAATTGTATTTCTTAGTGGTTAATAATGTTGAACATTTTATCATGTACTTATTTGCCATGTATATATGTTCTCTTTTATGAAGAGGCTTTTCAATTTTTTTTTCTCATTTTCTCATTGGACTTGTTGGTTTTCTTACTATTGAATTTAGAGAATTATTTACGTATTCTTGGTACAAGGGTTTTGTTGGATATGTTGCTTGAAAATATTTTCTCCCTATTTGTGGCTTGTATTTCATCTGTGTCACAGAGTCAGTTTCGGAGAAACAGATATTAATTTTGATGAAGTCCAGTGTATTCATATTTTTCTTTTATGGATCATGTCTTTTGCGGTACACCTGAAAATGCCTCTTCTAATATCAAGTCATAAACATTGTCTCCTAAGCTTTCTCTAAAAGTTTTACTGTTTTATGTTTTATATTCAATAGATGTACAGCATTTTGAGTACTGTTAGTTCTGTGGAATTTTATTCCTAACATTGTTTTTCAGTGTATCACCAAAGAATGAATTCCATGGGAATGAAAATAAATGTAAGTTTTATTCTTCTTTATCAAAAAATGCAAAATTTATGTTCAAATCTGATAATTTTGTTTTTATCTCTGTAATAACAAAATATCATGACTCTGGAAATTAATTTATTTTATAAAATAACAATCTTTAAGATTATAGACTACTCATATAATTAAGTATGAATAATTTAAAATGTACTGGTAAACATATATAAATGAATTCCAAGATAATTACATTGTGTTACTTTGTTTACATTTCTATGGTAATGTAATTATAGATTTGCTTCCACAGAGTTAATTTTTTTTGGATAGTAAAAGTTCAAAATTCAAAGAAGAATATGTTTGGCTTGCTTAGCATATATGATTAAAATATTAATTGACTTGGGATTTTCTGTGACTTTTATTATCTTAAGAAATTATCATTTAGTCCTACTAACTGAAGTGGCTAAAAGATTTAACTACTTGTCAGTTAAAAAATAATGAATTATATATTAATTAATTTATTTATTTTACCTGTGTTTTCAATTGGGCTTATATTACTTAGCCTTTATTATTTATTTTACCTTTTCAACAGCAAGGGATAAAAGAATAGAAGCTAAAATAACCTAGTACTCAAGCACAATAAATAAAAAAGTCTGGCCCCCTTCTCCATACAAACCACAATGACATTTATTTTCAAAACAACTTCAGGGTTTGGAGTCACTTTTTAAAACGAGGCAATAAATTTGCAGAGAGAGTAAGTAAATTGCTAAGGAATATCAGTAGGCAGCATCATCAAGAGTTCAAAAGAGTTTTGTGTGATTCTTGAACTCTTTGCTACTCACTCAAGACTATTTAATATTTAGATCACTTAAAAATTCTAGTTGAGGTAATAGAGTAAAATGACATTACTTTAAATTATGCTAGGATAATTCAGGAAAGCACAGTATGAAAAATAATTTGCCGTCAATTCTCTTGCTCTATTTTCTTTATAAATTGCTGACCAACAACCACACTCAGTTGAGAACAGGCATTTTATTATTCTAAAAAATGGTGTCTGCAAAAATTTAACAGAAATACAAACAACACAATAAAAAACTGAAAAATTTGAGCAGACACAACAGAAGATATACAAATGTACAGTAAGACATGAAATGTGTTTAACATTTTTAGTCTTTAGAGAAAGTAAAATTTATTCACAGTGAAATTAAATGGTGCTACACACTTTCTAGAAAAGTTTAAATTGAAAAGATCAACAAAACCAAGAGTTGACGAAATATGGAACTGGAATTCACATATATAAATGAAGAGAGAAATAACTTTGAAAACCACTATAGAAAATGGTTTGGTAGAGTCTTATAAAAAACTAACCCTGTGTTTATCACATGAAACAACAATTATACTACTAGGTTTTTACTGACAGAAGATAGAAATAGACATCCATATAAAGATTTGTATGTGAGTGTTCACAACAGCTTTATTCATTAAAACTCAAAACTGGCAACCATCTATAAATCCATCAACTGGAGAAAAGCTAAGCCAAGTGTGGCATATTCATACAATGGGCCACTACTGAACAATGAATATAGGAGCCAATTATCAATGTATTTAGAAAGGATGAATTGGTAAATACACTGCTGAGCAATGAAAGCCATGGACACAAGAATACATGCCCTTTTGTTCAATTTATAAGAAACAATAGAAATGACAAAATCAAATATAGTGTCAGAGAGCAGATGGATATTTGCCTGAAACTAGGGTTAAGGAGGAATTGAATATATGGGGCCATGTGGGAATTTGTAGAAATTGCCATGATTGTGTTGATAGTTATGCCATTGTATGTATTTGTCAGAGTGTATTAAATACATGCTAAAAATGGGTGCATTTTATTTTCTAAAAATTATTTCCCAATACTGTTGATATAAAAACACACCATCCATATGAAAAATTTTAAATGGAGTAGTAAAAGTTGTAGTAAAATGGGAAGACAACAGATTATGATGTAAGCATGAGGAGAAAGGTGATAATTAAGTCCATACTCAACACACTAAAAGTAGAGCTAAACACAGAAGAAAATGGAATTATTTTTGTAGAGCTACAGTTACATTTGAGTTTTCCAGGGATATAGATAAGAATAAGAATGGCATGAAACTTATAAGTATGAAATTGACATATGCAGAAATCAGAGAATTGTGACCTTCACAGTAAATACTAGGGCTTGCTGATAAGAAATGGAAAATAATTGAACTGGAGCAATAATAAAAAGAAATTACGAAAATAAAATTTCTGAGCATCCAAATCTGACTTTTAACATTTACTATATGTGAGTCTCTGAAGGAATATGTTAACTAAGCTCTTTATAATTCAGTTTCACAAGTTAAATTAAGAAAAAAAATAGGAAAAATTGAGGCTCTAAGATCATGCTCTTGGGTTACTGTAATTATTAAATTAGATCTGTCTGAATTTTTGACATGGTGCCTGGGAGTCTTTGACCCTAAAAATATTGTAGAATATAAGAATAGCTTCACTTCACTAATGGGCATTATAAATACAGTTTTAATGAATGTTAAAATTTTAGATTATATTCACTATGAAAATAAAATAAAATAATTTAAAAATTATATAGTCTATAATATTTCCAAAACCACACACTAGGTGCTATGGAAAACATTCCAGAAATCATGAAATATATTTGACAGAAAATTTAATAATTATGTATGTCAAAATATTTACTTAAATGCAATGAGGAATTATCTATTATTCATATCACAAATGTTATTTAGGATATACAATGATGTGCAAGTTGTTGCAAGCAGGGAAAATTTAAAAACACATGCTTTTTTATGGTGAGGATAAGAACACACTATTTTCCCAAATATTAATGCATCTTAGTGTGGCCCTAGGATTATACAGATAAGAAGTAAAAGCTAGGGGAAAAATTACTGAATAGATTTAAAATGTGAATAAAATAAATTTAAAATTTGAAAAAATTGGGAGGGAGGACAAGAATGCTAAGAAAGATTGAAATGAAACGAACAACGACCAAATAAACAGCAAGATAAGAAAACCAGTCTAAAAAGATTGGTGAATTGAGTGAAACTGCAATACAAAACTGATGTTCCCTCCATGTTAATTCGGTTTATCATATACTTCATCCCTCTGCTGAGACATGAGGAGTAAAGGAGAGGGGGAAGAAGGGAAGCAGAGAGAGAGAGAATGGGGAGAAATTGAGACAGAGAGAAAGACTGACAGGACCGAAGTGTCCAGTTCTACAACAAATGCTACATAACAGAAAGAGATTCACAAGGGGAAAAGAAAACATTCTCACCAAAGATAAGGGCCATCTGGCATAAGAAGCCTGAGAGTGAGATGAAAAGGTATCTCAGGGAGAAGCAGGAGAAAGATGGGACACGTACAATACTTGAAAATCAGCTTGTTGATAAAGTTTTGAAGAGAACTGAATACTATTTCAGAAAAATTCCAAATTCAGACTTTTGAATAACTTAGAGGAAGACCTGCTGAGGAAATGAAGCTGTCAGAAATAGGAAGAAACACATAATAAACAACAGCTTATACCAGAAAGTAAGGGAACATCAGCACAAACTCTCCTCCTAACTAGAATCAAAAGCCATTCAAAATGTTAACAGATATCCTTCATCGTTTTAATAAATCAATCACATGCAGCCATGTGACATGGACCAAAGGACTAAAATGCTGCAGTGACATAGCTTCCCTTCCTCATCTGCATCACTATCACTTCCTACCACAAAGGCACCTTAGACCTAAGGGAGATCCAGAATGTATGCATGGTTGGCTTCAAGGGTCAAAACTCATTTAGGTCTCAAGGTTCTTCCAAAGCTCTGCTCCCTCTGCATTCTTTATAACCAAGAATTAATGGAAGAATTTGTGAACAAGTTCCCCATAAATGTGGGTACAAGAGAATAAGCATTTAAGATGCAGTTTGCCTTGCTGTATGCAATAAATGATCAGCATTTAGTGATACTGTATTTCTTAAACATTCACTGGTTTAAGTTTTAATAGATTTAATTTTTATTAAATAATATATTCTATGCATATGAAGTCAGAGATCTCTAATATTCACTTATATGGAAAGCTATTATTTCCAAATATATCTTCTTTATACATGTAGGTTTTCATATATTTATTAGATTTCTTAGAGTGGAATATATGTTGGTTGAGAAAAATCATAATAAATCAACAATTGTGAAATTTTCCTTGACTAAGAATCATAAAAACACTCACTGTTGATTTAATCATTGTCTGAAATATGAGTTTCCCCTGGGTCTTATGTTTTTGAACAACAGCTTTCTTCTAGGTTCCTCATTCTGAAATCCACTTTCCTGCATCACCCTGGCTGAGGGGCAGCCACAGCATCTAAAAAACTAAATCAGCAACCCCAGTTGTCTATGGAGATGGGCCGCTTATGTTGGAGACACAACCAGGTAAAGGGGAAGTCTATGAGGTATTTATATGTTAATACATGGGAAGTTGTATCGCATATTCAGTTCTGAAGAGTTGTATGGATGTAACCAGATTAATTTAACAGTTTTCTTATTACCATGCAATTATATTCTCTGCCAAATATTGCTTATTTCAAATGATGTTTCAAAAGCACGTTTGTACATGATTCTTCATGCTCATTTTGAATGTCCTTAGAATATTTCTTTAAATGTAGAAGTATTTTTAATCTCCAGAATATATATTCCTTCCAAATGCTGTACATCCTTTACCTCCATCAAACGTGTGTAAGTGAATTATGTTACAGCCTCCCCATAAACTAGATTACATGGTATATCTATATGAATCATTTTTGTGTTAAAGTATATATCTTTGACCTTACTGTTTCCAGAGATCGTTTATTTATTTGTGAAAAAAAATCCTTTGAAGATTGTGTGTTATAAATGCTCTTTACTGCTTTGTAATTTAACTTTTAATTTTACTGAAGGGCATTTGATAACAAAGTAATTTGTGGGGAAAGGATAGGAAGCTTTGATTTTGCTTTAATTTTATGTAGTATATTTCCATAAAAATTGTTGTCTTATGCCTTTTTTGGAGTTTCATTCTGGCTTAAAAATATTCAAAAGTTCTACATGTAAGAGAATGAAACTGGATCACTGTCTAACCCCATAAACAAAAGTACACTCCAAATGGATCAATGACCTGAATGTAATTCATGAAACCATAAAACTCTTAGAAAAAAACATAGGCAAAAATCTCATGGACATAAACATGAGTGACTTCTTCATGAACATATCTCCCTGGGCAAGGGAAACAAAGGCAAAAATGAACAAGTGGGACTATATCAAGCTAAAAAGCTTCTGTACAGCAAAGGACACCATCAATAGAACAAAAAGTTATCCTACAGTATGGGAGAATATATTCATAAATGACAGATAAAATAAAGGACTGACATCCTAAATATATAAAGAGCTCACACACCTCAACAAACAGAAAGCAAATAATCCAATTAAAAAATGGGCAGAGGAGCTGAATAGACAGTTCTCTAAAGAAGAAATCCAGATGGTCAACAGGGACATGAAAAGATGCTCCACATCGCTAATCATCAGAGAAATGCAAATTAAAACCACAATGGGATATCACCTCACACCAGTAAGGATTGCCATCATTGAAAAGACAAACAACAACAAATGTTGACGAGGTTGTGGAGAAAGGGGAACCCTCCCACACTGCTGGTGGGAATGTAAATTAGTTCAACCATTGTGGAAAGCAGTGTGGAGGTTCCTCAGAATGCTCAAAATAGAAATACCATTTGACCCAGGTATTCCACTTCTAGGAATTTACCCCAAGAATGCAGCACTCCAGTTTGAAAATGGCAGATACACCCCTATGTTTATCACTGCACTGTTTACAATAGCCAAGATATGGAAGCAACCTAAATGTCCATCAGTAGATGAATGGATAAAGAAGATGTGGTACATATACACAATGGAATATTACATAGCCATAAGAAAAAACAGATCCTACCATTCGCAACAACATGGATGGAGCTGGAGGGTATTATGCTCAGTGAAATAAGCCAAGCGGAGAAGGACAAGTGAGAAATGATTTCACTCATATATGGAGTATAAGAACAAAGGAAAACTGAAGGAACAAAATGGCAGCAGAATCACAGAACCCAAGAATGGACTAATAGTTACCAAAGGGAAAGTGACTGGGGACGATGGGTGGGAAGGGAGGGATAAGGGCGGGGAAAAAGAAAGAGGGCATTATGATTTGCATGTATAGTGTGTGGGGGGCACGGGGAGGGCTGTGCAACACAGAGAAGACAAGTAGTGATTTTACAGTATCACTATGCAGATGGACAGTGACTGTGAAGGGGTATGTGGGGGGACTTGGTGAAGGGGGGAACCTAGTAAACATAATGTTCTTTCTGTAATTGTAGATTAATGATACCAAAATAAAATTTTTACAAATATATATATTCAAAAGTTTTAAAAAATATGAAGTACTTCTATTAAAAATACTACTTCATGTGGTATTCATTTAGCAATAAATGAGAAAAGAGTTTCTGAACTCAGGGACTTATATACTATGTCACATTCTATGGTAGGCAAAACAATGGACCCACAAATACATGTCCTAATCCCAGGAAACTATGTTACCTTAGATGGCAAAAGAGGCTTTGCAGAAATAAAGAAGATCTTGAGCTATGGGGATAATACTGGATTATCTGGATGGGTCCAATTTAATCAAAAAGGTCCTTATAAAAAAGTGGTAGACAAGAACGTCAGAAGCAGAAAAGAGTATGTAGAAATGTGACCCCTTAAGCAGAAGTCAAAGTGATGAGATTGCAGGTTTCAAAAATGAAATGGGGCCATGAGTTAAGGAATTAAGCTAGAAAAGGCATGAAGCAAAACTGTCCCTTGAGCCACCAAAAGGAATACAGCCTCATGGACAACTTAATTTTAGCCCGTTGAGACCTATTTCACCTTTCTGACCTTCAAACTGTAAGACAACAAGTTTGTGCTGTTTTAAGGCACTAATTTGTGATAATTTGTTACAACTGTGGTAGGAAAAGAATACACATACTACAATAGGGAAGCAAACAAATAATCTTCGGAGGTGTGTGCTTGAGAAAAAGGAAAATGCAATACAGGACTATGCAATACAGTAGCCATCAACCATGTACTCTAGCAAAAAGGAGAAAAGGACTCTTGTAGACAACAGCCCATTTCCACCATGATAATGCAAACATTAATAATAATTGTTTAGGAGGACAATATGACCAAAAAAGACCTAAGGTCAGAGCATAAAATGAGATAAGAAGTGACGTGAAATTTTGGTAAAATGTGTGTTCCAGTTGAGAATAAAATGATTCTAAACTCTGGAGAACATAACAACCTGATTTTCTTTGGAAACAAACCCACAAAATAATACATAAAAGCCTGACAAATTCAATATTCTTGTACAATAAAAGATGTCATAAACAAAAATAGTAAGTGACAGTGTGGGAGAAAATATTTGCAACATATGCTACAGTTAAAATATTTTATCCACAATATGTCACTGTTCTTATAAATGGAAATTGAAACAAAAGGAAACAAAAAGAGAGAAGTAAAGAACAAAAGGGTTGCAAATGAATGGACATTTTACTAAAGAATAACAATTGACCAATAGATGCATGAAAAGCTGGTCAATTCTAAGAGTGTTCCTAATTCTACATCTAAAATTAATCCTTAACCTAATTTTGTGATTAGTCTAGTTTGAAAGAGAAGGCATATTGTATAGAATACAGATTAAAAACAGGAGAAGCAGGCATTACTTTCTGAGAATTTTCATCATTTGGAATCTGTAAAGATTTGGAAGATAAGCTAAACTGCTACTTCACAGCTCTTATCTTTATTGCTGTACAGAAAGATGGAGCTCAAATTCATCAAACTGTTGGGTGATAAGTCTAAGATCAGTAATAGTTCACTTGTATTATTTTCCTTTTTTATTGATAGGATATACTAGATATGTATTTGGAATCTCTATTATAAGCCACATTTAAACTTTTTGAATTTATATTTCATTGTAGAAGATTTCTCCTGATAATATAAACTATTCCACTTAGCACTCTTGAATTATTCTTATGCTGAATTCTATTTTTCTTGAATACCATGCTACCAGAGTATGACATCGGAGTGACATCACATTACCAGAATCTGAGAGTACAAGAGAATTGTTCAGTAGTATATTTTCCTAGCAAAGATGCTAAGAGGTGTGAAATGAGTATTTCTTTCAAAAAGTAAGTGTGACTACTCTCATAAAGTTCTGGATATTAAGTTAGGCTGATTCCATTAGCTACATGAAATTCTTCTGTTTAACATTTTCTAGAAGATTTTGTTTATAATGTAGGTGTGCATGTTTATTTAAAGTATTTTGTATCACTATACATTTTTCATCAATATAGGTCATACTCTTCATTATTGCAAGGAAAGTAGGAAAGAATTATAAAAACTGAAAATGTATATATGTTAAAAGCTTACTTCAGAAAGTTAAAGAATCTGAATATAGAGTGCTTCACTTTCAGACCTGTTATAGTCTTTTTAAAATGTCAAATTCCCTTTGCCTTAATTTAGTGTCTTTAATTTTCTATTTCTTAAGATCAGATGCCTGGGATCAATTCAAGGTGGCAGCATGAGAAGTGAAACAAAGAACTCCTCCCCAAACCACATATCTTATGAAAATATAGTTAATATAACTAATTCTAAAAGAGCAATAGGAAAGAAGGCTGCACCAGACTGCATACCCCTGGAGAACAGAGCAGACCTCACAAACAGGGTAACGTACCAAAGCCTTGATATGATGGGACCCAAGCCCTTGTCCCACCCAAGCATACTGGCGGGAGGAAGAGAAATGGAGCAGGGAGGGAGTAGAAGCCTAGGACTGCTGAATACCCAGCCAACCCTGGAGATGTGCTTTGTGAGCACAAACCTACATTGCATGGTGCTCTGGATATTAGTGGGATTGGAAAGCTAAGACAGGCGGAATCTTGAGAGACTGAGATTCCAACCATTTGTGGAGGACAGGGATCCATATCCAGCTGCTCTGGGACAAAGGAAAGGTGAGTGGTCTGAGAGGTTTCCTAGCAATGAGAGGCCTGCTGAAGGGGCAGGGATTGCACAGAGCTTGCTGCACAGGAGAAGGGATAGGTGGACAAGGTTGTCTGGGCATGCTCCCCCCAGCAGGTTAGGAACTTTGAGGAGCTTCATGCGCTCCATCCCCCTGGATGGCTCCTCGGCTCCAAGGCCCCCACTGTGATAAGCAGCCTGCTGCACCTTCCTCTTGGCCTGCCAGCACTGGCTGGCAAACTGGCAGTCACTGTGCTGGCATCAGCCTACAAAGCTACAGACACAAAGCACAGAGGCTTACACCTGTGTGCTTGGCCCACTGGCTCTGACACTGGAGACAGACACTGCAGCTGGGAATCAGGAAACAGCTCTTTCCACCCCACAGGCACCAGTGCCACTCTCCTGTGACCCCTGACCTCACTCCAGGGTCTGAGAAGCTCCAGAGACCAGAGTTTCTGGGCACTAGAGGGTGTCACATAGAAAAATGAAACATCAGTGGCACCTGGTTCAGACCAAAATCTCACAAACCCCAGAAAAAAGACCAAATGAAACTGAACTCACCAATCTTCTGATAGTTCAAAATAAAAATCATAAACATGCTCATGGAGGTACAGAAAAATATTCAAGAACTCAGGGATAAATTTAGAATGGAGATTCAATCATTAAGAAATTCCATATCTGAAAAGCGACATACAATGGAGAGGTTTAAAAGCAGATTAGATGTAGTAGAAGAGATGGTAAATGGAATAGAAATTAGAGAAGAGGAATACAGAGAAGCTAAGCCACAGAGAGAAAAAGGGATCTCTAAGAATGAAAGATTATTGAGAGAACTGTGTGACCAACACAAACAGAACAATATTTGCATTATAGGGTTACCAATGAAAAAGGGATAGAAAGTGTCACTGAGGAGATAATTGCTGAAAACTTTCCCCAAATGGGAAAACAAATAGTCTCTTAGGCCATGGAGGTGCACAGATCTCCCAATACAACGGACCCAAAGAAGACAACACCAAGACATATAATAATTAAAATGGCAAAGATCAAGGATAAGTACAGATGTTTAAAAGCAGCTAGAGAGAGAAAAAAGACCACATACAAAGCAAAACCCATCAGGCTATCAACAGACTTCTCAACAGAAACCTTACAGGCCACAAGGGTTGTACTCTCTAGGTTTGAACTCTCTATCAGGAAGATTGATGAGTTCAGTTTCATTTGGTCTTTTTTCTGGGGTTTGTGAGATTTTGGTCTGAATCAGGTTCCACTGATGTTTCATTTTTCTATGTGGCACCCTCTTTTGCCCAGAAACTCTGATCTCTGAAGCTTCTCAGACCTGGAGTGAGGTCAGGCGTCACAGGAGAGTGGCATGATATATTTAATGCAATGAAACAGAAGGAGCTCGAACCAAGAATATTCTACCCAGAAAGCTTATCATTTAAATTTGAAGGAGAGATTAAACAATTTTCAGATAAGCAAAAGCTGAGAGAATTTTTCTCCCACAAACCACCTCTACAGTGTATTTTGGAGGCACTACTATACATGGAAGTATTCCTAAGGCTAAATAGCTGTCACCAGGGGAAATAAAACCACAGCAAAGTAGAAAAATTAATTACTAAGTAGATGCAAAATCAAACCAAGCACCCCCAAAGTCAATCAAGGATAGACAAAGAGTGAAAAATAATGATACCTAATATATAAAGAACAGAGGAGGAAGAAAAAGGAAGAAAAAAGAACCTTTAGGTTGTGTTTGTAATAGCATACTAAGTGAGTTAAATTAGACTGTTAGATAGTAAGGGAATTACCCTTGAACCTTTGGTAACCACATATCTAAAGCCTGCAATGGCAATAAGTACATACCTATTGATGATCCCCCTAAACGTAAATGGTCTGAATGCACCAGTTGAAAGACATAGAGTCACTGAATGGATAAAAAAACAAGACTTGTCTATATGCTGCCTACAAGAGACTCACTTCAAACCCAAAGATGTACACAGACTGAAAGTAAAAGGTTGGAAAAAGATATTTCATGAAACTAACAGGAAGAAAAATGCAGGAGTTGCAGTACTTGTATCAGACAAAATAGACTTCAAAACAAAGAACGTAATGAGACAAAGGACATTATATAATGATAAAGGGGTCTGGCCAACAAGATGATATAACTATTATGAATATCTATGCACCCAACACAGGAGCACCAACATATGGGAAACAAATACTAACAGATTTAATGGGGGAAATAGACAGCAATGCATTCATTCTAGGAGACTTCAACACACCACTCACCCCAAAGGACAGATCAACCAGACAGAAAATATGTAAGGAGTCAGAGGCACTGAACAACGTATCAGAAAAGATGAACCTAATAGACATCTACAGAACACTCCATCCAAAAGCAGAAGGATATGCATTCTTCTCAAGCACACATGGAACATTTTCAAGAATAGATCATATACTAGGCCACAAAAAGAGCCTCAGTACATTCAGATGGATTCAAATTGTACCAACCATCTTCTCAGATTACAAAGGTATGTGAAACTAGAAATAAATTACACCAAGAAAATGAAAAAGACCACAAACACATGAAGGCTTAATAACATGTACTTAAATACTCAAAGGATCAATGACCAAGTAAGAACAGAGATCAAGCAATGTATGGAGACAAATGACAAAAATAATTCAACACCACAAAATCTGTGTGACACAGAGAAGACTGCGCTAAGAGGGAAGTATATTGCAATGCAGGCCTTACTCTAAAAAAAGAACAATCCCATATGAACAGTTTAAACTCACAATTAACAAAACTAGTAAAAGAAGAACAAATGAGGGCCAAAGTCAGTAGAAGGAGGGACATAATAAAGATTAGAGCAAACATAAATAAAATCGAGAAGAATAAAATAATAGAATCAATAAAATCAGGAGCTGGTTTTGAGAAAATAAACAAAATAGATAAATCCCTAGCCAGACTTTTCAAGAATAAAAGAGAGTCTACACACATAAACAGAATCAGAAACAAGAAAGGAAAAATCACTATGGACACCACAGAAATACAAAGAATTGTTAGAGAATATTATGAAAAATTATGTGCTAACAAACTGAATAATCATGAAGAAATGGACAACTTTCTAGAAAAATACAACCTTCCAAGGCTTACCAAGGAAGAAACAGAAAATCTGAGCAGACCAGTTACCAGCAATGAAATTAAATTGGTAATCAAAAAACTACCTAAGAACAAAACTCCTATTCCAGATGGCTTCACTGCTGATTTGTATCAAACATTTAGTGATGACTTATTATCCACCATTTTTAAAGTTTTAAAAAATGTAGAAGAAGAGGGAGTGCTTCCAAAATCATTCTATGATGCCAGCACCACTCTTATACCAAAACCAGACAAAGATAACACAGAAAAAGAAAATTACAGACCAATATCCCTGATGAACATAGATGCAAAAATACTCAACAAAATATTAGCAAACTGAATTAAAAAATACATCAAAAAGATCATACACCATGACCAAGTGGGATTCATCCCAGGGATGCAAGGATGGTACAACATTCGAAAATCCATCAACATCATCCACCAAATAAACAAAAAGAAAAACAAAAACCACATGATCATCTCCATAGATGCTGAAAAAGCACTGTACAAAATACAACATTCATTCATGATAAAAACTCTCAGCAAAATGTATATAGAGGGAAAGTGCTTCAACATAATTAAGGTAGTATATGACAAACCCACAGCCAACATCATACTTAACAGTGAGAAGCTGAAACTTTTCACCTAAGATTGGGAACAAGACAAGGATGCCCACTCTCCCCACTTCTATTCTACATAGTACTGGAGGTCCTAGCCACAGTAATGAGATAACACAAAGAGATAAAAGGAATCCAGATTGATAGGGAAGAAGTCAAACTGTCCCTGTTTGCAAATGACATGATATCATACATAAAAAAATCTAAAGAATCCACTCCAGAATTACTGAATCTAATGTCTGAATTCATCAAAGTTGAGGGATACAAAATTAACTCACAGAAATCTGTTGCATTCCTATACACTAATGATGAACTAGCAGGAAGAGAAATCAGGAAAAAAAATTGCATCATAAAAAGTAAAATACCTAGGAATAAACCTAACCAAGGAAGAAAAATACCTATACTCTGAAAACTAGAAGACACTCATGAGAGAAATTAAAGAAGATACCAATAAATTGAAACACATCCAGTGCTCATGGATAGGAAGAATTAAAATTGTCAAAATAGCCATCCTGCCTAAAGTAATCTACAGATTCAATGCAATCCCTACCAAAATACCAAGAGCATTCTTCAACAAACTAGAGTAAATAGTTCTAAAATTCATTTGGAACCACAAAAAAACCCCAAATAGCCAAAGCAATCCTGAGATGAAGAATAAAGCATGGGGAATTACACTCCCTGACTTCAAGCTCGACTACTAAGTCACAGTAATCAAGACAATTTGGTACTGGCACAAGAATGGACCCATAGACCAATGGAACAGACTAGAGAGCCCAGATATAAACCCAAGCATATATTGTCAATTAGTATAAGATAAAGGAGCCATGGATATAAAATGGGGAAATGACAGCCTCTTCAACCACTGGTGCTGGCAAAACTAGACAGCTACATGCAAGAGAATGAAACTGGATTATTGTCTAACCCCATATACAAAAGTAAATTCAAAATGGACATAAGTCATGAAACTATAAAACTCTTAGAAGAAAACATAAGTAAAAATCTCTTGAATATAAACGTGAGCAAGTTTTTCCTGAACACATCTCCTCGAGCAAGGGAAACAAAATCGAAAATGAACATGTCGGACTACATCATGCTAAAAAGCTTCTGTACAGCAAAGCACACCATCAGCAGAACAAAAATGCATCCTACAGTATGGGAAAATATGTTTGTAAATGACATATTCGACAAGGGGTTAAGATCCAAAATATATAAAGAACTCACACGTCTCAACACCCAAAAAGCAAATAACCCAATTAAAAAATGGATGGAGGATATGAACAGACACTTCTCCAAAGAAGAAATTCAGATGTTCAACAGGCACATGAAAAAGATGCTCCACATTGCTAATCATCAGAGAAATGCAAATTAAAACCTCAATGAGATATCACTGCACACCAGTTAGGATGGCTCACATATAAAAGAGAAGGAAAAAGAAATACTGGCAAGGATGTGGAGAAAGGGGAACCCTCCTACACTGCTGGTGGGAATGTAAACTAGTTCAACCATTGTGGAAAGCAGTATGGAGGTTCCTCAAAAAACTAAAAATAGAAATACCATTTGACCCAGGAATTCCACTCTTAGGAATTTATAAAACACATATGGAGCCCTATGTTTATTGTAGCCCTATTTACAACAGCCAAGAAATGGAAGTAATCTAAGTGTCCATCAGTAGATGAATGGATAAAGAAGATGTACATATACACAATGGAATATTTATCAGCCATAAGAAGAAAACAAATTCTACCATTTGCAACAACATGGATGGAGCTAGAGGGTATTATGCTCAGTGAAATAAGTCAGGCAGGGAAATACAAGTACCAAATGATTTCACTCATCTATGGAGCATAAGAACATGCCAAAAACTGAAGGAACAAAACAGCAGCAGTCTCACAGAACCCAAGAATTTTCTAACAGTTGCCAAAGAAAAAGGGAATATGTGGGGTGGGTGGGAAGGGAGGGAGAAGGAAAATAAGGGACATTAAGATTAGCACATAACATGTAGGGTGGGGCACAGGGAAGGCAGTACAGCACAGAGAAGATAAGTAGTGACTCTATAGCATCTTACTATGCTGATGGGCAGTGACTGTAATGGGGTGTGTGTGGGAGAATTTAGTAACCACAGTGTTGCTCATGTAATTGTATATTAATGATACCAAAAAAAAAAGATTGTATATCTGCCTTAAAGGTCAATACAATTGAAATATCATGTATGTCCAGTCTCATCTTAGAAACATACCTTATCTCTGATCCTCAGTGGCTCCTTTAACTTGTTTTCTTTTCTAAAGCTGCACCCTCGGTCTCATATTGACAATCACTTGGCTGCGGTCACAGTCACTTCTGTATCATTTTTCCCCATCAGTGCTGCAAAAAGGATCAATGTCCCAGTCCCCATATGCCAAGACTAATTATCTTACAGTAATCTAAATTGAATTAATTTTTTTATCTCTTAGCACAACCTACTGAAAAGGAAAATTATGAAGAACTTTACTGTTACTAGTGGATATAAATTTAAGAAGGGCAAGAATAAAGCAATTTTCTTTAAATTAAATTTGAAATGTTCCATGGCAAGTACACAGACACATAAGATCATAAAAGTATATAAATAACCAAAAAACTACTTATTTTTTTATGTAGCATTTTTATATCTCACGAGTCTTTTCACCTATTAAGTAACCTGCAAAGTTAGGCACTATAAACTATCACCTTGATTTTATACAAATCATTCTTGGAGCTATTTGCATTGTCTACTTGTATCATCCCTCAGAATAGCATGTTACAAATATACCCTGGGGAAACAATTTATCTTTATCTGACCCTAAGCATTTCAGAGGAGTCACCTGTGCCTTCATGTGTTCTACCCTATTGATTTAACTTTTCATACACTAAGTCAGTATCTATCAATGTGTAATTTACAGGGTATTTATAAATAATCACTTGGGGAGTTTTCCAAATTTAGATATCTCATTTAACACCTGCCCACCTTCCAATGATTCTGATTCAGTAGATCTAGAGTAGGGCTTCAGAATGTGCATTTCAAAGCATTCCAGGTACTTCTTGCATACATTGATATTTGAGAACCATTGAATTAACAATAAATTCATTCATTCACATTAATGAGTTCTTTCCAAGACACAAAACAAAGCACTGCAGCATGAGGGGTAAATATTAGGCCTTTGATTATTTTTTTTAACCTAAAAATAACATAGAACTTAACTTTGTTAATACTTAATATGTAGGATGGAACTAGTCTGCTTAGTAGTCACATGGTCTATTGGTAGTCAGATATCCTTGAGGAAAGGTTGGGTTTCCACAAGTCAGAAGAGGTGAGAAGTCCATCTTACCTCATTTTCTGTATGTTGCATTACAATACATTCTCTGTGAATACAGTTAAGTTGGTTTATGTTTTCTAGTCTTAGATGAACCAACATTTAGAAGAATAAAAATTGACTTAATGGCAACATTCCAGAAAAATAATGAAGTTTCTTTTCATGTTTCTTACTCACCATGGCTTATGACACTGATGAAACATTTTCTCTACTGAAGCAGTGAAATTAGAACACTACAGAGAAAACAGAAACAAATAAAAATGCATTATTTTGTCAGTATGCATAGTTGGCAGGTGCTAGAATGTATTCTGGTGATTTAAAGGAACACGTTTTCAGAAAATATGCACTGGGGGAGGTTTATTGTAGAGTTGCATGAAAGTCCAAGCTAGTTTGAATATGTCTCATTTTATTTTCCAGATTTTGTTTCACAACTAATACATTAAGAAGTGCTAAAGGAAAGGTGCACTGGAAAATGTATGTCTTTTAAAGTAAAAGTACTTTTTAAGTATTTGGGGGAAAAGCTAAATGTCTTAGAGTAGGGGTACAAAGATTATACTAGGCATGAGTTTCAGTCACAATACTTTTTCAGAGAAAAATTAGTATACCTTTACACAAGCAGAAATTAAAGGTACACAAATTATACATGCTAACATCCATGTCATTAATTTCACAAAATTAGATCTTAAAATATATAATAGGTTTTTATAATATTTTGCCAGGACATAAAGAACAGAATCTTTTTAATCACAGAGAGGTAGGCTGGTTATCTTTTAGAAAAATAGTTAAAATAATTGAATAAAATGAGTGGTACTTTTTTTAAACAAATATAAGCATTCCAAATTTGTTAAGTCTTTTGATAATAGTTGTTTGTCAGTAGTACACACTTAGTAGGTTCTTTCAAAAATATAAACACAATCCATCTCTGAAGTGTAAAGTTCATAATTTGAAGATGAGTGAGAAGAAAATGGTTCATGAAAGAAATTTCAGTTAATCAGAAGCACTTTTGAAATATGAACATTTGAATATTTCCTAGCATTATATGTTTTTGTTACTAAAAATAATTTGTATGTCTTAAAGCAATATGTATAAACGTATACTCTAAAAAAGTGGAAGACATTCTAATCTCTTTAAAATGTTTCAGAATTAACATTTTCAATAGACTTTGAAACCACCTGTTATTTATATTAGACACATATTTTCATATAAGCGTATAAGTGCGAATTAAAGAAAATAGGATTTCAACCTTTCAATTTTAAGAAAAATCTTTGTATACTTTTAAACACAGATTTTTAAAAGTGATACTTTGAAGATTACCCAATACTCATCTTCTAGTGCATGAATTTATATTTATTACATATCTGTGTGAAGTCTCATCTTCAGGTATCACAACAATACAACCAAGTATAAAAGTAAACTAAACTTAAAAACAAACATTCAGAGCAGAGCCAACATGGCGGCGTGAGTAGGACAGTGGGAATCTCCTCCCAAAAACACATATATTTTTGAAAATACAACAAATACAACTAATCCTAAAAGAGCGACCAGAAGACACAGGACAACAGCCAGACTACATCCACACGTGCGAGAGCCCAGAGCCTGCTGAAAAGGGTAAGATAAAAGCGCCGGCCAAGCGGAACCCGAGGCCCCTCACCCCAGCTCCCAGCGGAAGAAGAGGAGTCAGAGCAGGGAGGGAGAGGGAGCCCAGGACTGCTGAACACCCAGCCCCAGCCATCCACACCAGAACGCAGACATAGTGCATGAGTGGAGGGCTGGAAACTAGAGAAACAGGGCAGCAAGACCTCTGAGTGGGTTCTGAAGCTGAAGCCCCTGTGACAAAGAAATGCGAGTGCTTTTTGAAAATCTAAAAGGGACAGGGATGCAACAGCTGAACGAAAAACAACATAGGTCACAGTCCACCAGCTAGAAATTACAGGGAAAACTGGGTGCACTAATGCCCTGGGCAACAGCTCTGAGACCCCTCACAGAGGTAAACAGCCAAACAGCACCCCGTAAATTAACACTCCAGGCTCGGTGAAAGCAGAGAAGCAGCCTGAGGCTGGCCATGCACTCAGCAAGGGAGCTTCCTCAATACCGGCTGGGCAAGGGACAAAGACTCAGTCTACACACAATTACTCGACAAAAGCCACTAAGGGTCAGAGTTGTCCCAGTAAAGAAAGGCCAGTAGCAAGTGGAAAGATTGGCCCTCACAGCTGACAGTCAATAGCACCTATCAACATGAAAAGGCAAAAAAATATGATTCACACAAGACTAACCCACACAGCTTCAGCATCTGCTACATCTTCCTCTGAAAAGGAACCTGGGGAGATAGATTTAATGAGTCTTCCAGAAAAAGAATTCAAAACAAAAGTCATAACTATCCTGATGAATTTGCAGAGAAATATGCAAGAACTAAGGAGGGAGAATACAGAAATAAAACAAGCTCTGAAAAGACTTCAAAACAGAATGGACGAGATGCAAGAGACCATTAATGGACTAGAAAAAAGAGAATAGAAATGCAGAGCTGATGCAGAGAAAGATAAAAGGATCTCCAGGAATGAAAGAATTCTAGGAGAGCTGAGTGACCAATCAAAACAGAACAATATCCGCATTATAGGGGTACCAGAAGAAGAAGAGAGAGAAAAAGGGATAGAAAGTGTTGTTGAAGAAATAATTGCTGAAAACGTCCCCAAACTACGGGAGGAAATGGCCTCTCAGACCACAGACGTACACAGAACTCCCATGACAAGGGATCCAAGGAGGGAAACACCAAGACACATAATAATTAAAATGACAAAGATCAAAGACAAGGACAAAGTATTAAGGGGAGCCAGAGAGAAAAAAAAAGGTCACCTACAAAGGAAAACCCATCAGGCTATCATCAGACTTCTCAACAGAAACCCTACAGACCACAAGAGAATGGCATGATATATTTAATAAAATGAAACAGAAGGGCCTCAAACCAAGACTACTGTATCCAGCATGATTATCATTTAAATATGAAGGAGGGATTAAACAATTCCCAGACAAGCAAAAATTGAGGGAATTTGCCTCCCACAAACCACCTCTACAGGTCATCTTACAGGGACTGCTCTAGATGGGAGCACTCCTAAAAAGAGCACAGAACAAAACACCCAACATATGAAGAAGGGAGGAGGAGGAATAAGAAGGGAGAGAAATAAAGAATCATTAGACATGTTTATAATAGCTCAACAAGAGTGTTAAGTTAGACAGAAAGATAGTAAAGAAAAAGAGACTCACCTCAAACCCAAAGACATGCACAGACTTAAAGTCAAGGGATATAAAAAGATATTTCATGCAAACAACAGACAGAAAAAAGCAGGTGTTGCAATACTAGTATCAGACAAAACAGAGTTCCAAATAAAGAAAGTAACAAAAGATAAAGAAGGACATTACATAATGATAAAGGGCTCAGTCCAACAAGAGGATATAACCATTCTAAATATATATGCACCCAACACAGGAGCACCAACATATCTGAAACAAATACTAACAGAACTAAAGGAGGACATAGAATGCAATGCATTCATTCTGGGAGACTTCAACACACCACTCACTCCAAAGGACAGATCCACCAAACAGAAAATAAGTAAGGACACAGAGGCACTGAACAACACACTAGAACAGATGGACCTAATGGACATCTACTGAACTCTACATCCAAAAGCAACAGGATACACATTCTTCTCAAGTGCACATGGAACATTCTCCACAATAGACCACATACTAGGCCACAAAAAGAGCCTCAGTAAATTCAAAAAGATGGAACTCCTACCAACCAACTTTTCAGACCACAAAGGCATAAAACTAGAAATAAACTGCACAAAGAAAGCAAAAAAGCTCACAAACACATGGAGGCTTAACAACACACTCCTAAATAATCAATGGATCAATGACCAAATCAAAAAGGAGATCCAGCAATATATGGAAACAAATGACAACTACAACACAAAGCCCCAACTACTGTGGGACACAGCAAAAGCAGTCTTAAGAGGAAAGTATATAGCAATCCAGGCATATTTAAAGAAGGAAGAACAATCCCAAATGAATGGACTAATGTCACAATTATTGAAAATGGAAAAAGAACAAATGAGGCCTAAGGTCAGCAGAGGGAGGGACATAATAAAGATCAGAGAAGAAATAAATAAAAGTGAGAAGAATAAAACAATAGAAAAAATCAATGAAACCAAGTGCTCATTCTTTGAGTAAATAAAAAGTACGTAAGCCTCTAGCCAGACTTATTAAGAGGAAAAGAGAGTCAACACAATCAGAATCAACAGAATCAGAAATGAGAAAGGAAAAATCACAATGGACCCCACAGAAATACAAAGAATAATTAGTGAGTACTATGAAAACCTATATGCTAACAAGCTGGGAAACCTAGGAGAAATGGACAACTTCCTAGAAAAATTCAACCTTCCAAGACTGACCCAGACAGAAACAGAAAATCTAAATAGACCAATTACCAGCAATGAAATTGAAGCAGTAATCAAAAAACTACCAAAGACCAAAACCCCCGGAATAGATGGATTCACCTCGGAATTTTATCAGACATACAGGGAAGATATAATACCATTCTCCTTAAAGTTTTCTAAAAAATAGAAGAGGAGGGAATACTCCCAAACTCATTCTTTGAAGTCAACATCACCCTAATACCAAACCAGGCAAAGACCCCACCAAAAAAGAAAACTACAGACCAATATCCCTGATGTACATAGATACAAAAATACTCAACAAAATATTAGCAGACCGAATTCAAAAATACATCAAAAGGATCGTACACCAGGACCAAGTGGGATGCATCCCAGGGATGCAGGGATCATACACATTTTAAAAATCCATCAGCATCATCCACCACATGAACAAAAAGAAAGACAAAAACCACGTGATCATCTACATAGATGCTGAAAAAGCATGTGACAAAATTCAACATCCATTCATGATAAAAACTCTCAGCAATATGGGAATAGAGGGCAAGTACCTCAACATAATAAAGGCCATTTATGATAAACCCACAGCCAACATTATACTGAACAGCGAGAAGCTGAAAGCTTTTCCTCTGAGATTGGGAACTAGACAGGGATGCCCCACTGTTATTTAACATAGTTCTGGAGGACCTAGCCAAAGCAATCAGACAAAACAAAGAAATACAAGGAATCCAGATTGGTAATGAAGAAGTTAAACTGTCACTATTTGCAGATGACATGATATTATACATAAAAAACCCTAAAGACTCCACCCCAAAACTACTAGAACTGATATCGGAATACAGCAAAGTTGCAGGATACAAAATTAACACACAGAAATCTGTGGCTTTCCTATATGCTAACAATGAACCAATAGAAAGAGAAATCAGGAAAACAACTCCTTTCACAATTGCATCAAAAAGAATAAAATACCTAGGAATAAACCTAACCAAAGAAGTGAAAGACTTATACTCTGAAAACTACAAGTCACTCTTAAGAAAATTAAAGGGGACACTAACAAATGGAAACTCATCCCATGCTCATTGCTAGGAAGAATTAATATAGTTAAAATGCCCAGCCTGCCCAAAGCAATATACAGATTTGATGCAATCCCTATCAAACTACCAGCAACATTCTTCAATGAACTGGAACAAATAATTCAAAAATTCACATGGAAACACCAAAGACCCCCTATAGCCAAAGCAATCCTGAGAAAGAAGAATAAAGTAGGAGGGGGGATCTCACTCCACAACTTCAAGCTCTACTATAAAGCCATAGTAATCAAGACAATTTGGTACTGGCACAAGAACAGAGCCACAGACCAATGGAACAGATTGGAGACTCCAGACATTCATCCAGACATATATTGTCAATTAATATTTGATAAAGGAGCCATGGACACACAATAGTGAAATGACAGTCTCTTCAACAGATGGTGCTGGCAAAAGTGGACAGCTACATGTAGGAGAATGAAACTGGACCATTGTCTAACCCCATATACAAAAGTAAACTCAAAATGGATCAAAGATCTGAATGTAAGTTATGAAACCATAAAACTCTTGGAAAAAAACATAGGCAAAAACCTCTTAGACATAAACATGAGTGACCTCTTCTTGAACATATCTCCCCGGGCAAGGAAAACAACAGCAAAAATGAACAAGTGGGACAAATAAAGCTGAAAAGCTTCTGTACAGTAAAAGACAAAATCAATAGAACAAAAAGGAACCCTACAGTATGGGAGAATATATTCATAAATGACAGATCCGATAAAGGCTTGACATCCAAAATATATAAAGAGCTCACATGCCTCAACAAACAAAAAACAAATAACCCAATTAAAAAATGGGCAGAGGAACTGGACAGACAGTTCTCCAAAAAAGAAATACAGATGGCGAACAGACACATGAAAAGATGCTCCACATCGCTAATTATCAGAGAAATGCAAATTAAAACTACAATGAGGTATCACCTCACACCAGTAAGGATGGCTGCCATCCAAAAGACAAACAACAATAAATGTTGGCGAGGCTTTGGAGAAAGGGGCACCCTCCTACACTGCTGGTGGGAATGTAAATTAGTTCAACCATTGTGAAAAGCAGTATGGAGGTTCCGCAAAATGCTCAAAACATACTTACCATTTGACCCAGGAATTCCACTCCTAGGAATTTACCCTAAGAATGCAGCAATCAAGTTTGAGAAATACAGATGCACCCCTATGTTTATCGCAGCACAATTTACAATAGCCAAGAATTGGAAGCAACCTAAATGTCCATCGGTAGATGAATGGATAAAGAAGATGTGGTACATATACACAATAGAATACTACTCAGCCATAAGAAGAGGGAAAATCCAACCATTTGCAGCAACATGGATGGAGCTGGACGGTATTATGCTCAGTGAAATAAGCCAAGCAGAGAAATAGAAATACCAAATGATTTCACTCATCTGAGGAGTATAAGAACAAAGGAAAAACTGAAAGAACAAAACAGCAGCGGAATTACAGAACCCAAAAATGGACTAACAGGTACCAAAGGGAAAGGGACTGGGGAGAATGGGTGGGTAGGGAGGGATAGGGAGGGGGAAGAAGAAGGGGGATATTAAGAGTAGCATGCATAATGGGGGTCAGAGAAAGGGGAGAGCTGTACAACACAGAGAAGAGAAGTAGTGATTCTACAATATTTTGCTATGCTGATGGACAGTGACTGTAAAGGGGTTTATAGGGGGGACCTGGTATAGGGGAGAGCCTAGTAAACATAATATTCTTCATGTAAGTGGAGATTAATAACAAAAAAAAAGAAAGAAAAAAAGGGGGATTATTCCCTGATAGGAAAAAACTAACTGTAAATAAACGATTAATGTATGCTTTAAATATCCTTAATTTTGATCACTTCAAGGGTGTCTGATGATCGGCTATGGAGGTACATTTTTCTGATAATATTCCTTTCTCTTAAAAAAAAAAATGCAGTTCCTGTGTGGTGACCTCCAATGAGTTCTACACAATGGTAAAAGGGCATATCAAAGTGTGGGCAAAGGGTCTGTTTGTGTTTATACAGATGATCAAAGCCTAATTTGGCTACCCAGAAAATGAACTAAGATATGATATGAAAAAGAACTTCCAACATCAACACTCTCTGGAAGACTCATGCCAGAAGATGATCATCAAAAAACCTCAACAAAGATCCAGGCGCTGCTACAGCTGTAGCTGCATTCATCCCACCAGTTCTTGGACTTGCCATGGGAATGAAGAGGGAGATTTCTAAGCTGGCCTGTGCATACAGTAAAACAACAAATTTGGCTGGATCTACACTGTTGGAACTCAACCAAGAATTAGGAGAAGTGCCAATTGTAGTGCTCCAAAAATCTTACAACTACAGACTATCTACTGTTAAAAGAACATATGGGATGTGAACTGTTCCCAGTAATGGGTTGTTTTAATTTATCTGATTTCTCTCAGACTGTTCAAGTACAGTTGGATAATATCCATCATATCATTGATAAATTTTCACAAATGCGTAGGTTGCCTAACTGGTTTTCTTGGTTTCACTGGAGATGGCTGGTAATTATAGGTCTGCTTTGGTTATGTAACTGTATTCCTATTATGTTAATGTGTGTGCACAATTTAATTAGTAGTTTAAAACCTACACATGCTTAAGTTACTCTACAAGAAGATATGTCAAAGAAATAATCAATCTTCCCATGTTTTCTTCTGCCTGCTACTTCTATAGCTTTTCTTCTTCCTTCCTAATTACAAATCTTAAATAGAATTCGTGCCTCATATCGAATTTACCGAGTATCATAATTCCTGCAAGTGGTAAAGATACCTCAAGACAAATGCTGGGCATAGAAGCCACAGGGCATAAATCTGCAAAGAAGTAAAAAGCTAACCTTTTCAAACAATATGGCTTCTCTCTCACTTACCAACTTTACATCTCCCTGTATGGCCCCGGAAGATGACTGGTTAGCCAGAGACGGGTAAGATTCCTCAAGGGAGGAACAACCTAAGACAGGCACAGTCGCAGGGGGGCCATCAGGTGAGAAATTGAGGATCAACAGAGGTGAGGCTTAGAGCCTCACCCCTGTTTTGAGAAGAATCTTCTGCATCCGTGGATGTTTTATTGCCCTTGTCTAGCTTGTATTAACACATAGTCTGCAGGCACACACCTGATCATCTACATTTGCTCTCTTACAACACTAAACTATGTTTTCTACCTTTATCTTGCATCTACCTACCACTTCAGCATTTTATTAAAAATAATAATAAGAATAATAAAGGGAGAAATGTGGGATCCACATATAAATCAAGTATAAAAATCAAATGAATATTCATATTTGACCTGATTGTTTATAGTTCATAATGCGTGATCAAAACCGAAAGTTTCTGTGATGACTGCCCTTGTATGGTTCACCATGTAAGAACTTATTCACTATGTAAGAATTTGTTCACCTTATAAGAACTTGTTCGTTATGCTTCAGAAGATTGGAGACTGATGAGAATTAGGCTTGGGGTGGATTAATGGTTGTTCATTGAGCATTGACTCCCCTATACAGAATTTTCTTGTTGTTAACAACCATTTGATCAATAAATATGAGAGATGCCCTCTCAAAAAAAAAAAAAAGCCCTTCAAATTACTTTTCCAATGTGCTAAACCTGAATATTCAGTTATATAGCGCAAATACAAGTGCATGGCTATATAAAATAGTAAATTATCTAGAATGTTGTCAAAACGATCAAAATGTTTTTTAAAGTTAATATATAAAAATAAAAATAAAAATAATTAGAAATGTTATTTATTTTATCCCATTCCTATAAATCCTGGTTTTTGCTTTTTTGCATGTAATAAAAAATTATTAAATAGATTAAGTTATAGTATATATCCCCTTGAAATTATAATTAAGTATACCTATATTAGAGAACATGCAACTTTATTTTTTAATTGAAAAATGCATGTTTAAAAAGTTTGGAGGTCACTAACGTAACTACACATTCATGAAGAAACCTCTTTTGACAGTCACAAGGTGCAATCCTAAATTCATTCATTAGTCTTAGAGGAGCTTGGATAAGACAGGTGACTGTGTTGTTATTAAAATAAAAAGTAAAAATTGGTGATACTGGGTTGGGGATGGGATGAAGCTCTGATTTTTAGCTTTTGCTGAAAATCTAAATGAAAATACTCCCACCACAGATGACTTCAGACAACTGAAAGGATGTCATGCAGGGTTGGGGACTGATGCACACAATCAGCTCTTGCAAACTGGCACATGCCGGTCTAAATGCTACCAAATGAAGTCCACACCTTAGTGGCTAGAGATTATTCCACTCTTATTTGTCAGAAATTATGGGAAATTTCAGCAAAAAATTCCTGATTCCTACTTTCTGTCTTTTTAATTTTTTTCCCTACAACATTGAAAAAGTACTCCATGTAGGTTTGTTCAGTAAAAATGGTAGATTTTATCATTCTAATCATTTTCCCTTTCTTCAATTTAATAATCTAATCTGTAGGTACACATTTTCTCTATGTATGTTTGATAGAAAAGAGAGTAGGATATGGTGAGTGAAGAAGAAAGGGAAGAAAGGCACATTTTGCAATAAAAAGAGATTTTAATGCTACGTAAAGATGTTTTTCAAAAGAATTAGTTTAAATGGTTAAATCAGAATCACTAAGAAAACCAAGTCTAACATACGTTAACTTTCTGTCATGAGAATTTTACAAAAATAACACACACCACCATCCCACATGCTAGGAGAATAGCTATTAAGTGTCCTAAATAAGTTCCTTCGGAAGAAATCAAACACTGAAGGCACTTTGATTTCATGTGAATTCATTTCTATTCTAGTATTTTTCCACTAAGCAAATTATGATTTTCCTTTCTCATTAAGATTAATTTAGAAAAGAACAGTGTTTGACTGCTAGTAGATCCCTTTTCAATACACCACTCACATATGAGAATCAATTACACTTGGCTTGTCCAATTCTTAAAAATGGTTTTAGATTGCTTTATAACTCCAATCTATTTGTCAAATTACTCTGCCATTATCTTTGTGTTCACTAAAGCTAGGACAAAATTCTGTTTAAATAATGGCTTACTTTAATATCCTAAAGTTCAAAAAAAAGGTAATTGAACAAACACTGTGCAAATATGAACCTAGACATGAGCATCCCTGCATATTTCACACTGGAATCTAATTCTTCTTACATAAAATAACACCCTTTATATGAAGGGAGCAAGCCTTAGATTATATTAAATTTTCTCAAATATTTTAAATGAAAAATCATGAACCTTAATCTTACTAATTAAAACTGCTGTCAACAATGATAACTAAATTATAATACCAACAAACTTTATCTGGCAGGAGAAAACACAGTAATTCATGAATAACTGCATAAATCTCACTGGAGAGTTTGCCTCCAAGTTCACCTTCCTCTACTCCATTGTCTATATTACTGTCAAGTTAAATTTCCTTTTATAGCAATTGATTCCTTATTTGCTTTCATGGACAGAATTTCTATCAAATAAATTCCATGAGCAGATTGTCAAGGTCTTCAACAATATAGCTTAATACAAATCATTCTCTGAATCATTTACTCATCCATTCATTCATTTAAACATATTTCGAACTTTATTTACTGTTCACCAAATATTTGTGATCTTTTAAAAGACGTTGTTTTAGAGCAACTTTAGGCTAAGAGCAAAACTGAGAAGCAGATATATATTTCAGATATTCTCCCTTCCCCAGCCATTATTTGCCTCCCCATTATCAATTCTCCACCAGAGGGGTACATTTGTTACAAGTGATGAACCTACAATGACACATAATCACCTAAAATCCATAGCTTGCTTTCGGGTTCACTGTTGATGTTATGCATTTTATTAGTTTGGATAAATATATAATGCCATGTATCCCTCATTATAATATTATACAGAGTATTTTCACTACCCTAAAAAAACTCTGCACTCCACCCATTAATCCTTCTTCTCTGCCAACCCACTGGTAAACAGTGACCCTTTTACTGTCTCCTGTTTCGCCTTTGTATGATAGCTGGAATCATGCAGTATGTAGCCTGTATTTCTTTTCATAGCTTGAAAGATCATTTCTGTTTAGTGCTGAAAAATATTCTATTGTCTAAATGGAATTTTCCCATAATTCAACACAGAGTTTTGATCCATTGTTGTAAATTTCAGATACATTGCTAGGCATTAAGGTAGGAAAGCTGTGTACCTGACAACCTTGTAAAGATCACCTTTATGTATCTTTCACTTAGGTATTAACTTAAAGCCCATTGAAGGCAGGAACTCACCAACAGTTCGACCTTTCAGTAAATTTCCTAAAGTCATGGAAGAGTTAAATCTATGACCTTGATTTCCGAGAAGCAAAATAAAACAAAACAGTAATTTTGAACTGTTTCAATAACAAATACCAAGTTTTGTCAAATTATGAATTCAGAGTGGAGATCAGGTGAATCCTCCTTATTGTTCACTGTATCTTGCCCCTGCTTATTTCATATTTAAACAGCCATTTCTTGCAATAGCCCACCTTAAATTACTTAGTTTTATGTTCATTATAGTTATGACTATAAGCAGAGAAACAATTTCATTCTAAATCAAACATCCCAAAACACATTAGGCATTTAAAAGTAAATTTAAATATGGGAAAAATCACAGAATTAAGGGAACAACCAGGCCATTGGAAGTGTAGGAACTGGGACAGTTTTAGGATCTCATATCAGGATGTTATGAACCATTCTCATAAAATGCTGCCATGAGATGGCTCATCTCCAAATTGTGACTTTCCATTCATCATTCATTTGACAGGGAATGGGGTTCTATAGCTGGCAAAGTTATATGAATTGTGTGAGGAAAGAAGGGATGGGTGTGAAGATAAAACACAAGGAATCGACTTTTACTAGAATTTCAGTGAAATATTTTTGGAGAATTACAAAAGAGACATTTAGATAGCAATCCTAGCATAAAGAACAATTTTTTAGTTTCCTAAATTAAAAAAAGATGAGAGCGGAGAAGTCATATAGCTCTACTTTATTTTTTCCTTTTTATAAATTAAATGGTCTTATTGTCAGTGCTGCACAGAAGGCACACATTCACTACTGGTACCTTTTCTCCACTTGTCCCCACCAGTCTTCTCACTCTCAGAAAATGATCCAATTTAAATTTCTTAGAGTAAAGAAGCCGTGCATCATAACACATCCACTTTTTCCCTTTATGTTCGCTGCCCCTTAGATTAACCTGGTGTGTCCTTCTGTTGTTATTGTCAATCTCTCCACTTGTGATTTAGATTTTATCTTCTATCTTCACGTAGGTCGTATCTTGTCTTTGCTACATCTACCATTTATCCCATCTCTAGTCTCTTCTATCCATTGATATAGTAAATGATTTAGATCTTTCCCATCATTCACGCTCACAAACATGAATGCACAAACACTAGCCAATACATATCTTCTTCAAATCACTGCTTTATCTCTCTCATCTCTCACCTCTGTCACCATTAAATGCCCTGGAAGGTTTATACCAAAAGTTTCCACATCCTCAACTTGTTTTTATTTCCCTTTTGACTATACACTGGCTTCTGTTTTGGCACTACAGTGAAACATTTTTAGCTTATGGATTCTTATGCCTCTTTGCTTTCCCAAAAAAATATACTCTCTCTCCCAAAGAATCTTATTCCACCTTCTGTGTTCTGTGTGTGTGTGAATAACTTTTCATCCATACAATTAGTTACTCTGCATTGAAGACTGGGCATCATTTTTAATCTCTATTTCCATCACTGTAACACCCAATTAATTACCAAATTCTATTTATGCTATTCTTAAAGAGTATCTAAAATATTTGTGTACTATAGAAATGTATATAAAACTTGGAGATGGACAAAAGAATGACATGAAGTTTCAATGTCATACAAGGACATTTTAACAGGCTTACCCAAGGTATTTAATTATCTAGGAGAATATGCCTGAATTTAGAACCCAGTCACTATGAACCTGTGTAACTTAGTGATATCTACCTGGCAAAAAATGATAGCAAATGTTTGGAGATTTTATCACCCTGTCATCCATTAACCAGTTTTGTATCTCACCTGAGAATCTGATTTTCACATTCTTTTTTCTAAAAATGCCTATAAATAGCCAGTTCCTTAAGGTGTTTTTTTCACTCCAGTTTTATCATCTCCCCCCCGTCAATGAAATAAATAAAAACTCTGTCCCTCTTTCCTTATTAGTATGAAAGTCATGTTGTAACATTTTGAGAGTTATACTCAAGCAGTACCTCTCTGTTATCAAATCATTACCTAAACTTAAGCCACCACTTTATCTCTCCTTAACTATTACAAGTATTTCCTAACTGGTCCTGCTACCCAGGTTTATCTGGATCCAACCCATTGTTTGCAGAATGGTTTAAAAAACACATATCTGAATATGTCACCTTCTGTTCAAAGCATGAAGTATTTCCATACGACTCATAAAATGGCTCACAAACCCTGATCACCTGGTTCCTGCCGACTTCTGCAGCCATGTCTCCACCCTAGCCTGCCCGCTGCTCACCTGTCAGATTTTTCTATTTTAGTTCTGTATATCATGCCATGCCTCTGTTTTCCATGGATGTTTCCTCATGAGGCACTTTATAACTGGAATGGTCTTCCGGCATCCAGCATCACTCAAGACCATACAAAGTCTCATGTTCTAAGTCACTTCTTGAAAATATCTCTCAAGTATAGGTTGAGAGAACTTTTCCACGTGCTTTACTATGTTTGCTTTTCATGGCACTAAGAGCAATATGATATATTTACTTATCTCTGTCCTCCTGCAGTGTCTAAAACTTTTAATGTCAGGAATTTGTCTATATTATATACCACTTAACCCACAACACCTAATACAGTAACTGATACATAGTATACCCAAATACATATTGAACATTAAATTATTAAATATTATTAATAGTAAAATTGACACCTCAAAAGTTTTAGGATCATATTTATTGTTACACATCTAGTTTTTTGCATACCTGATAACAGAATATGAAAGACCCAATAGCAATAGACTTCTGTTCTACTGCTTTTACCAATATGTAAAATACTTCTATATTCCATTTATTTGTATGTATTGAAATCCCTTAGTTTTTAGTCATTGAGTACACACTGACAATGGTGATATCTACCCTCAATAATCACCTAGTACCCACATTTACATATTTAATTTCATTCTTGAAACAGGGTATGAGTTCAGTATCATCAGCTCTGTTTTGCTGGGAAGAAAGTATGGCTTAGAATATTGTAACATTAGTGGTAAATACTAGAATCAAGATTGGAACTAAGATTTTTATTATGTGATCATATCCTAGTATCTGACTCATGACATTTTGAGTTATATTTGATTGTTCAATTAGTTTTACTTAGTATACTTAAACTCTACCTTCTACATTAATTAAATTTATTTAGTAAACACACTCTATTTGTCAGCTTTATCCCAAATATTATGCTAAGCATGTAGTAACGGAGATAAAATAATGGAAAAATGCAGTCCCTATTCTGAAGAAATCTACAAGGAGATTAAAGCAAGATGAAACTAAGATGGGTTTAAGCACTGTGTATATGGAATTCCCTCAGAGGCCATTTGGCCTAGATTTGTGAGGAGATTGAAAACTCAAGGAAACGACATATTGGCTATATCCTAAAGGTGCTGTGGGCATATGCAGGTTGAAGAGTAGGTAATATATACTCTGCTTAAGAACTAGGATTTAAGTAAGCAAAAATTGAGGTGGGAAAAATAATCAGGGGCCAGATAGCAAAGGGCATATTTTATATGCTTAGGCATATGGAATTTATGTTCAGGGGAATTAAGAGCCTTTGATGTACTTAAGGGAGTGAAATGAGAAGTTTTTTTATATTACTGAGATTACTGTGACTTAGGTGTAAAGAATGGATGGTGGGGGTACTGGAACCGAGACAAAGGAGTTGAACTAAACTAGCAGCTTCTGGGTAATTTATAAAATGATATGTATGAAATGACTCAGACAAATATGGTTCAGCAGTGATCTCGGATAGAAATAAAGATATCTTACCAAAAGCTTATATCATAATTTAGAGAATAAAGGACAAAGCCCAAATTTTGACTAGAGTATTTGCAATGAATGATGTTGTGCATTGACTGAGAGGGACACCGAAATGTAAGGTAAGTAACACTAGGTAATGTAGCAGATAAACGCTGAATTCTAAGTGGCCAAACAGTATGTATTTATTCCTAGTTCATACTGCAGTCTAGTGTGAGTGTTCCTGGTTGAGGGGCATTCTGTGTGGTCATTAGACTTCAAGCTCAACATCTAGGTGCCGTGAGATCTCTAATCAACCAGAAGAAAGGTTAACAGAGAAGCTGAAAGATTCCTCACTGGGGGTTTGCATTAGTCAGCCCTACATGGGCCATGGCTTCCATCATTTCTAATATTGTTTATTTAGCTATAACATAGATATATGATTACATCAATGGGACTATAGTCTAGCTACATGTCTGGAAGAGAGGAACACAGTTTTTGCATAAGACTACTAGTCTAAGCCTCTGGAGAGAAGTAGGTTTATACACAAAAATGTGAATTCCCTTTTATAAAGTTTGAAATGTTTGGAAAACCTAAGTGATGTCTGAGCCGAGATGTTCAGCAGTATATTCAGCATATAATTTGGGAGCTCATGAGATGAATCTAGGCTAGGGAGTACTTGCCATCTGTATATTTTAACTAATTAAATTTAAATTTTCCAGAATATTGAAATTAAATGAGAAGCTGACTTCTCCAAACTCCTGAGAAACACTGCACTCTCTATTAAGGTACAGTTCCAGGAAATGAGTAAAACAGACCATTTTGAAAGAACTGCCAGCTAAATATAAGGGAAAAGTAAAAAGAGGAAGTTTTGTGAATGAAAAAAAGAAAAGAAGATCTTAAATTATGATTGAACAATAGTGTCATGGTTCATTTTTAGATCTGAGAATAGAAGGCAGAGAGATAAAATCAGTGAAGAAAAATCTAAAAAAGTCACCCTTTTTTTTTAGGTTACCATCACTGACTATCTATCTCTCTTTGCATTAGGGGATACACGAAAGATAGAACCTCTTTGGATCAGAAAGAGAGTCACCAACCAGGTTTGATTCCACCTACATTCTATTCCTCAGAGAGATGTATACAAGCTAGCTTTATTAAACTCTCTTCTGAGAGAAGTATGATCAAATTATTTCCAGAGAAAGGAGGAAACTTAGATCTTCTCAAAGTATGTCAGCATCCATTCCATGAATGTCAGAACAGGATGGATTTAGAGAAAGATTTTACTGTATGCCAAGAAATAGTTTTGAGTATAATTATCTGAGATGAATGTAAAGTGATAAAAAACACAAATACATATACCATATCTGTATATGATATTGCTACATTTTCTTATTCTATTTCCATTAAATGCCAGTAGCATAACTGTGTCTTATAATACATACTTAATATTCATATATGATTAAAATAATTTAAAATATTTAATTTAAAAATTGCAAAGATTGACACAGATTTTTAACCTTTAGTTTTCATTATAATTATTCAGATATAATAAAGAAGTATACTCTTAAAAAGATACATCTTTAGTGGGATCTAAGGTCAACTTGTTGAGCTGGCTTAGAAATGTGAAAAGAAAATTAACACCTGAAACTCCCTGTATTTAAATGCCTGACCTTTTATTAAATTTATGATTTTCATTGGTTTGCTTTGGGAAAAATTGCAATGAAACATTTAGTGTGCTAGGTTAGTTATGATGGAGATTGAAAAGTTTTTTTTAACGTAGCACTACTTCAGATACTTGCTAATTAGACATCTAGTTCTACAATTTGCAACTTGATGACTACATAAATATAGCTCATTAAAGAGCACATGTAATATACATTTGGAAAAGCAGTTATATTTTGCTTTTAGTTTCTTTTCCAAGGAAATTTTTATCTTGGAACCAATAGGCAAAGTATAGGCATATAAGTATCTATCAATTGCTTGTCTGATTTTGAGTCACTTCTAAATTTGAGGACTATTTTCTGAAAGAGAACAAATAGGCAGTTAATCTACCTGGAAATATTTCAGTTTTTCAACTAAAATTAGAAGTCTTAAATTTTGTTTGAATGGCATTATACTAATCAGGGCAACTTATGCAAAAAACTTGTACTTTTTGTTTCAGGATTCAAAATTTACCTGATATTTGATGAACTCTTTTCATGGAAATGTACATAGCTGCCTCCTTCAATGACATTTCATCTGGCAAGTCTATATAAAAACTCTTTTCTTCAATTTTACTTTTTTCTTCCAGCTGCTTTGAAAAAGATGAAAGAAGAGAAAAATGGAAGAAATGTCATCATCTTACTATGGAAAAGTTTGAGTAGTTCATTGTGTTAGAAGGTAAGGCCTTATACTTTCTAACTGGTTTTCATTTCTTTTTAAAAGAATCTGTGAACTTACACATGTATCTAGTAATCTGACAGACACATACACAATTCCTTTAACTTTTAGAGTCTCATTTATCTTATCTGTGATTTATTTCCAGCAAAGTTATTGGTCTTAGATTTATTCTTTCATTTTATTATTTAAAACTTCATTTTACATTTCCAGCTTTTCTTCAGCTGTAAGGTGATACTTCTCCAATTTTTTATCCCACTGCCCCTGGGGCATTCTTCACTTCTTTTCCCTCCCAGACTCGTGGACCTCTAAAATATATAGTAAAGGGGAGAAAGAGGAAAATAAGAGCTGAGGGCAAAAAGTAGGAAAAGGGAAGCAAAAAGGGGAAATCAAATTCAAATGAAGGGAATTTAAAGGAAAAGGAAAAGAAAATTCTCAAAGAAGCACCTAGTTCATTTAATTTCATTTGCGAATAGAGCCTAACACTTCAAACTATCCTACCTTTTACTTCTATTTTCTTCTCTAAAATAAATTCAGTTAAGTAAAAATATATGCCATTGTCATTTTTCTGAGAAGTTGCTAACATTAGGGTGTTAGGATTTAATAACAGTTTGTTAGTTGTAGTTCCAAAGCAGTTTGAGGCACTCTGCTCGCCCCTCATTTTCCCCACATATGCTATGCCTAGTTGGTAACAAAGTTCAGAAACATGCAGGTGTCAGATACCAAATGAAAAGCAAATGAGTGCTCATTAGCCTTTTAAAAGACAGAGGGAGGGATAGATAGGTAAACAAGGTATTTAACATTTTAGTCATAACAAAATTATTTTATAAAGGAAATTATAAATAATCTAGTGATTTACATTGTATCACACTTTATGGTATGCACAGATTTTATGTCTTTATTGCATATCCTGAATATGCACATGTAAACATGCTACATATTATTCTTGTGTTTTTCAATATAGGAATGGTATCATAATATTGTACTATAATATGTAATGTTCTGCAACTTGTTTTGTTGGTTGATGATAAGAGTGTGTTCCTAAAAACAATCCATTTTGCCATATATAGATCTTATTCCATTCCTTTCATATATTATTACATAACCAGTGCAAATTTTTCCTTCAAAACTGTAGGAAACTACTGCAAGGAAATATGCTACTGTATACACAGTGGTTTTCTTAGGTAACAGAGTTATTGGTCATTTTCTATTTCTTTATAATTTACTGTTATTTCTATTTTTGCAATAAATGTGTATCTTTATAATAATAGAAACAGCTTTTTTTAGACTTCTTACTACTAGAGGTTAATCAAAATAATTTTTAAATTAATAAAAATTTAAAAGATTTTTTAAGGTAATTTCGATCATAAATAGTCATATTTTCTCCATGTAGGGATTCTTATTAGAGACTATTCTCATATCAATATATTTCCCCTTTATCCTTAAACACCTGAAATAGCTAGAGCAAGATTCAAAAAGGGTAACTTAATACCCTAACAGTGGTCGCCTTATGCAAAGCCCATCTGGGATATTAAGAAGATGTGGATCACTGAAATAATTACACACTTAAGCCCACATTATTACTTAGGCCTAAAATATTTCCATATGATATTAACCTTCCAAGTAGTGCTGGATTCACCATTTGTGCAATCTTGACATTTGAAGTAGCACGCATGGAACGAGATACACTCTTTTCTCTCCTGGATGGCTAGAGAGCTTCACAGTATCCCTGAGAGCTTCACTCTTTCTGTTCTATGTTTCATGCTCCTATCAGATGACCCTCTACGGAGCCAGGTCAAGAAAACCAAATCTGAACTTCTGTTCCTGAGTTGACAAGTCTGCCTCCTATAAACATTCTCAAAGTGTAATCAAACTGTCCTTTTTGTAAGGTATTCATTTGGTTCCTCCTCCCAGTTTACAACCTGAAAAGAGATAATTTCTTTTCCCAAACTGCTAAATTCAGGGTTCCCAGCATCAAACACACTCTAATTCTCAGTGAGGCTTTAGTCCTTTGGAAAATGAGTGCTTCCTGCCCCTGCTGAGATCCACTTGGTGTACTTGGTGTGTTTCATATGTAATGTCACTGTGTGGTAGTCAGGGCTTTAGGAAGCAGAGGTCACGGACGCGATGACCAGCTGCATTTCGTAAACTTTGTTGTTAACAGTCCCAACCCTTGCTAGCTACGAGCAGTAAGGTGCAGAATAAGAAACAGACATGATACCTCTCTATCATATAAACTAGAAAACAAAGTAAACCATAGATCCCAGGGAAGAAGAGTAATTAGAATAATACTTTTTATGGCCAAGATATGGGACTCGTCAGAATTGCATTGCCAGGAGAGTTCTCCCAACTCTGTCAGCAGCCGATTAAGTGGAAGGGACTTCTAGTAGATGGAAAATTAACCTATCCCTGGGGGTTCATAGGGAGTGTCAGGTCATCTGAGAATTAAAATAATACAAACTTCTCGGCTCTAATCAAGTCATCATCATCAGAGGTTTCTGGATGGATAAAGATGACCCCTCAGTGTCGTGGATTTACTGAGTTTTGACAGCCCGAATCATTGAAAACAGAGGTAATTCTGCCCACAAAACCTGTTTTGTTCTGAGATACCAGGAATAAAATGCTTGAAAACAACCATTTGGCAGCTTACTTCTGCTACTTGTTACTAACTGCCACCACAGAAAAAAATCTCTAGAATTCATGCTCTTCTCCTTTGGTTTGACTCTTAGGGACACATCTTGGTTTGGAAATTTCCCTCCTGTCTATTCCTAGTCACCTCCTTTCATGATTTCCTCCATTTCCCAGTGGCATGCTTAGGAAGGGGCAGGAGCTCCAAACATCTTCTGGACAAGATCAAGATGATTTTCTCAAAATTCTGAAGCCATGCTAGAGTTAATCAGAAAGATAGGTTCTTTTCATATAGGAAAAGTAAAGTGCATCAGGTTACACGCCCCATGCACAGAAAAATAATTCAAAGACTGGAATTGTCTGTCAGGAAGATAAAATTTACAATTAAACAGTTGACATCTTAAAGTACCTTCCATTTAGTACCTTCCATTATCCTCTGTATGAGAATTTTTACTGTTAATTTTGATTCACTAACTTTAAGCAATGGTTTCTCTTTCTTTGTTTTTAATAGGAACAGAATGTTTCAGTATGCTTTGTTCAGAATGGAATAATTCGCTTTGGAAAATACAGGAATTCTAATAAATATAAATTACCATTTTCATTAGGTCCATTACTGAATAGAAATGAATGATCATTTTGTACCATGTTCTTTCTCCCATGGTGGGCTCTGGTTTGTAGAACTGTCTGTTACATGTGTTACTGTATCAAAGACAATGACTTTCTAGAAGTGGATGCAATACAGGAGGAAAGAGTTGTATTGACCTGTATGTTTTTCCTGCACAGACATGAAACTTACTTAGAGTATGTGTGAAGGTTCATACAAGGAGAAGAACAATTTCAGAAAAGAATTCAAATAAAAGGAAATCAGTTTTACTGTTACACCTATTAGAACCTGACCCTCATTCCGCATTCATTCCTTATTAATATTAAAAGTCTTTCTTAAATGAGCATTGTTGATAGCTCATTTTTTCCTATAATGAGGACAGTTCTACTTATATTAAATCTACTGGCCATAAAATGCCATCATCCCTCTCACTTTCAACCTCCTTTCCTCCTCCCCCCTCCCCTGCCAATAAGCTGACTTGAATTTAAAATTAAATATTCAAAATTTGCTTCAAGGTGTTATGTGAAAAATTGATAAAACAAGAATACAATAAATTTTGGGTTACTAGTCCTCCTCTGTTCATTTTAAAATTTAAATTCACTTGGCCATTTATCTTAGGTTCTTTTAGAAAGTAGCTATATTAGGTGTATAAGATGCATTAGGTTTTCCTTATACCTTTACCTTTCTGCAGAAAATCACATAACACTGGATCACAAAGAATTTAAATGTTAAATGTTAAATGGCTCCTCTATGATTTTTCCACAAGGCTTTTTCTTCAATATTCCATTTAGCATCACAGATGAAAAAGCTTTCATGGTGAACATTACTACTTTATCAGTTTTTACCATAATAAGAACTTTCCAGGAAAAGAATGAACAGCTTTACTCTCCTAAATTGATATCACTATTTATGAGAGAAGCATACACTCCAAGAAAGGCAATTTCTCCTTCAAATTTCCATTTACTTCTATTGTGCCTGTCCTAATATTTTACACTAGTTAATAACAATGCAACAAGCAAAAAATTAAAACTATTATATGTTAAATGTTAGCTTCCTTAAAAAATGAATATTGATGTTAAGTTGCTTAAATAGGCGGTGGTTTTGCATGATTTTTTTCCTTGATTTCAATCTAGAACCATGGATATAAATCCCTCAGGATTTATTTTGACCCTTCTTTCTTGGTATAACAGTTTCATTTTGTTACATAGGCTGCAATCTAAAAAATATATACATATATTTTTAAAGGACAAGGTTATGAAGACATTGTGGAATAAAAGAAAATAAACTCCATATCGTGTGTGTCGAGGTCCACCTCAACCACAAGGGAATCAAGAGGTGTAGCGATGCAGCGTGCCCCAAGAAAAGAGAACAAATATTTGTTGAAATTCAATGTGACTGGCACAAATACATGTGGTAAACATCATAATGACTTTGTTGGGAGAATTCTGATTTGGCAACAGAAAGAAATCTGAACACTGACTTTGTTTCTGCTAGGTCCTTTTCTAATTTTAGACCTGACAGATAGGTTTCACTGCAAAAGGTCCACTTATGTGAAGCTACGGGATGTTAAGTAGAGTTCATACAAAAACTGTAGAAGACTTGATCACTTATGAGGTGGGAGGGTGTGAATTAAATACGTAGTGTTTTAAATTAATATGAATAAAGTATTTTCCATTTCTGATAATTGTTTATTTCAGATTATTGCCTATTACAAACACAACTGAAGATAATACACTTTACATTCTGAAATAGTCACTGTCCTTTTTTTTATATAATAAGTACTTTTTTTTGGAAAAAGAAATGAGGTAAGTATATAAATAATATACATAGACAATGGTACTTAAGACAGAAAATGATTATTGTTTTTAAGGATTAAAGATACTAATCACTTATGATAAACAACATTGCCATTATATCTACTGTACTATCTATTCCTGTCTAGATTTTAAAGTCATAGAAGTCCTTACTGTATTAAATATCTATTATTTTAAGATCACATTCTGCCATCTAAAAATTCCTGATGAGTAATTTTTATATGAATTAGACTATGTACTGAATTCAACATATTATCTAGAATGATTTTCAACATGTTTTTCTTTCATAGTCCTGTTGCAAACTTCTGTTCTTTTCACTATGATTATATAATCATCAATTCAACTCTACTTAATCTTTCTGCATAATAGTTAATAATCTGATTTCAAAAACAATGCTGATCTCTAATAGTATTACAAAAGTCCAAGAAATACACAGATGGAAACAAACTGGGCCATTTAAGTTATACCAGTCCTTCAAGGCAGATTCTGTTATCTGGTTGACTTAATTCTGAACTAGGACTAAGTTAAAGAATGAAGAACACAGTGCAAAATACATACAGAAACTACAGTCCATGCTTGAATAAAGGAAGAAAATATTAGAATGATAATAAAAATGTAGCTGTTCTCCCTTTTTTCCCTTTTTTTGCCTTACAACTGTCTGTTTTTACTATAATGCTTTTTTAATGGAAGTACTCTTCTCAGTAGCTTGCTATTTATCCCCTAGATGGGAAGTATAATAGGTATAATCAAGACTATAAAGGAGTTATAATAGAAGGGGGGAAAAAGTGATGAGATAAGATGTTGTAAAGTGGATAAAATTTTTCAAATGCTACACTTTTAAATGGTATAGAGAAAAAAAATTAAAGCCAATAGTTTAGAATTGATTGGAGACTTAAGTATACTGGGAATTGTACTAACAATTGTGTTTTCATCATTCTAAGTACACACGCTACACCTAGCTGTGATTTCCAGCTAAAAAAAGCTATGCTTTAGAGGTTTAATGGAAAAGGAGAGAAAGAATATAAACCATTTCAGAATTAACTGAAAATAATGACTAAACACAAAGCAATTAATTTAAGGGTAAGCTAAAAATTCAGATTTTTAAATATATTTCTCAGTTTAAAAGATTGTATTAATACACACATTCTCATGCAATTAAAAGGGTATGGGAACAAGGGCAATGAATTCAATTATGTTCATTGTCCTCATCTTTAACAGTGACTCAAATTAACTCTAGGTAAACTTGTTAGCTGTGGATATATTTTGATATCCTAGGTTAATTTATTTTAGTTTGCCTTAATTTACATTTTAAGCTATGAATAGTGTAGGATTCCAGAGATTTTGTCTGTAAGAGTTATGATCTTATATGATAAACTGAATCTTTTTTAAATCACAACAATGTTGGTGAAAATTCAAAATAGCAGATTTTTTTTAGAGTAATGGATAAGAAGACATTGGCCATTGAAAAGTTCATTTTTTTAATTTTAAGGCATAGATTTTTCCTTGGATATACTTACTGTGTTATCATGTTTTATTTACATACTTGATTTTACTTTCCATTTTTATGATATTAAGTTTTTCAACTGCTTAAATTTATAGATTGGTATAAGAATGAGTTCAATTATACTTTACATGGAATTTTTTAGATGATTTTTATAGTGACTGTCCATATTATTCATTCAATAATCTTTAGTTAAATTATTATTATTTATTTTTATTAATTAGTTTTATTTTGGTATCATTAATCTACAATTACATGAAGGACATTATGTTTACTAGGCTCCCCCTTCACCAAGTTCCCCCCACATACCCGTTCACAGTCACTGTCCATCAACATAGTATGATGCTGTAAAATCACTACTTGTCTTCTCTGTGTTGCATAGCCATCCCCGTGCCCCGCCCCCACACACACTATACATGTTAATCGTAATGCCCCATTTCTTTTTTCCCACCCTTATCCCTCCCTTCCCACCCTTCCTCCCCAGACCCTTTTCCTTTGGTAATGTTAGTCCATTCTTGGGTTCTTGGGTTCTGTGCTTCTGCTGCTGTTTTGTTCCTTCAGTTTTCTTTTGTTCTTATGCTCCATATATGAGTGAAATCATTTGGTACTTGTCTTTCTCCGCTTGGCTTATTTCACTGAGCATAATACCCTTTAGCTCCATCCATGTTGTTGTGAATGGTAGGATCCATTTTTTTCTTATAGCTGAGTAATATTCCTTTGTGTATATGTACCACATCTTCTTTATCCATTCATCTACTGATGGACATTTAGGTTGCTTCCATATCTTGGCTATTGTAAACAGTGCAGTGATAAACATAGGGGTGCATCTGTCTTTTTCAAACTGGAGTGCTGCATTCATGGGGTAAATTCCTAGAAGTGGAATTCCTGGGTCAAATGGTATTTCTATTTTGAGCATTTTGAGGAACCTCCATACTGCTTTCCACAATGGTTGAACTAATTTACATTCCCACCAGCAGTGTAGGAGGGTTCCCCTTTCTCCACAACCTCGCCAATATTTGTTGTTGTTTGTCTTTTGGATGGTAGCCATCCTTACTGGTGTGAGATGATATCTCATTGCAGTTTTAATTTGCATTTCTCTGATAATTAGCGATATGAAGCATCTTTTCATGTGTCTGTTGGCCATCTGAATTTCTTCTTTAGAGAACTGTCTTTTCAGCTCCTCTGCCCATTTTTTAATTGGATTATTTGCTTTTTGTTTGTTGAGGTGTGTGAGCTCTTTATATATTTTGGATGTCAACCCTTTATCGGATCTGTCATTTATGAATATATTCTCCCAAACTGTAGGATACCTTTTTGATCTATTGATGGTGTCCTTTGCCGTACAGAAGCTTTACAGCTTGATATAGTCCCACTTGTTCATTTTTGCTTTTGTTTTCCCTTGCCTGGGGAGATATATTCAAGAAGAGGTCACTCAGGTTTATGTCTAAGAGATTTTTGCCTTTGTTTTTTTCCAGGAGTATTATGGTTTCATGACTTACATTCAAGTCGTTGATCAATTTCGAATTTACTTTTGTGTATGGGTTAGACAGTGATCCGGTTTCATTTTCTTACATGTAGCTGTCCAGTTTTGCCAGCACCATCTGTTGAAGAGAGTGTCATTTCCACATTGTATGTCCATGGCCCCTCTATCGAATATTCATAGACCATATATGTTTGGGTTAATGTTTGGAGTCTCTATTCTGTTCCATTGGTCTGTGGCTCTGTTCTTGTGCCAGTACCAAATTGTCTTGATTACTGTGGCTTTGTAGTAGAGCTTGAAGTTGGGTAGAGAGATCCCCCCAATTTATTCTTCCCTCTCAGGAATGCTTTAGCTATTCGGGGTCTTTGGTGTTTCCATATGAATTTTTGAACTATTAGTTCCAGCTCATTGAAGAATGCTGTTGGTAGTTTGATAGGGATTGCATCGAATCTGTGTATTGCTTTGGGTAGGATGGCCATTTTCACGATATTAATTCTTCCTAGCCAGGAGCATGGGATGAGTTTCCATTTGTTAGTGACCTCTTTAATTTCTCTTAAGAGTGTCTTATAGTTTTCAAGGTATAGGTCTTTCACTTCTTTGGTTAGATTTATTCCTAGGTATTTTATTCTTTTTGATGCAATTGTGAATGGAGTTATTTTCCTGATTTCTCTTTCTATTGGTTCATTGTTAGTGTATAGGAAAGCCACAGATTTCTGTGTGTTAATTTTGTATCCTGCAACTTTGCTGAATTTCGGTATTAGCTTTAGTAGTTTCAGAGTGTAGTGTTTAGGGTTTTTTATGTATAATATCATGTCATCTGCAAATAGTGACAGTTTAACTTCTTCGTTACCTATCTGGATTCCTTGTATTTCTTTGTTTTGTCTAATTGCCGTGGCTAGGACCTCCAGTACTATGTTGAATAACAGTGGGGAGAGTGGGCATCCCTGTCTTGTTCCCGATCGCAGAGGAAAAGCTTTCAGCTTCTCGCTCTTCAGTATGAAGCTGGCTGTGGGTTTATCATATATGGCCTTTATTATGTTGAGGTACTTTCCCTCTATGCCCATTTTGCTGAGAGTTTCTATCATGAATGGATGTTGAATTTTGTCAAATGCTTTTTCAGCATCTATGGAGATGATCATGTGGTTTTTGTCTTTCTTTTTGTTGATGTGGTGGATGATGTTGATGGATTTTCGAATGTTGTACCATCCTTGCATGCCAGGGATGAATCCCACTTGGTCATGGTATATGATCCTTTTGTTGTATTTTTGAATTCGGTTTGCTAATATTTTGTTGAGTATTTTTGCATCTATGTTCATCAGGGATATTGGTCTGTAGTTTTCTTTTTTGTTGGGGTCTCGCCTGATTTTGCTATTAAGGTGATGTTGACTTCATAGAATGAATTTAGGAGTATTCCCTCCTCTTCTATTTTTTGGAAAACTTTAAGGAGAATGGGTATTATGTCTTCTCTGTATGTCTGATAAAATTACGAGGTAAATCCATCTGGCCCGGGGGTTTTGTTCTTTGGTAGTTTTATGATTACCACTTCAATTTTGTTGTTGATAATTGGTCTGTTTAGATTTTCTGTTTCTTTCTGGGTCAGTCTTGGAAGGTTGTATTTTTCTAGGAAGTTGTCCATTTCTCCTACATTTTCAAATTTGTTAGCATATAGGTTTTCATAGTACTCTCTAATTATTCTTTGTATTTCTGAGGGGTCCGTTTTCCTTTCTCGTTTCTGATTCTGTTGATGTGTGTTGACTCTCTTTTCCTCTTAATAAGTCTGGCTAGAGGCTTATCTATTTTGTTTATTTTCTCAAAGAACGAGCTCTTCGTTTCATTGATTTTTGCTATTGTTTTATTCTTCTCAATTTTGTTTATTTCTTCTCTGATCTTTATTATGTCCCTCCTTCTGCTGACCTTAGGCCTCATTTGTTCTTTTTCGAATTTCGATAATTGTGACATTAGACCATTCATCTGGGATTGTTCTTCCTTCTTTAAATATGCCTGTATTGCTATATACTTTCCTCTTAAGACTGCTTTTGCTGTATCCCACAGTAGCTGGGGCTTTGTGTTGTTGTTGTCGTTTGTTTCCATATATTGCTGGATCTCCATTTTAATTTGGTCATTGATGCATTGATTATTTAGGAGCATGTTGTTAAGCCTCCATGTTTTTGTGAGCCTTTTTGCTTTCTTTGTACAATTTAATTCTAGTTTTATGCCTTTGTGGTCTGAAAAGTTGGTTGGTAGGATTTCAATCTTTTGGAATTTACTGAGGCTCTTTTTGTGGTCTAGTATGTGGTTTATTGTGGAGAATGTTCCATGTGCACTTGAGAAGAATGTATATCCTGTTGCTTTTGGATGTAGAGTTCTATAGATGTCTATTAGGTCCATCTGTTCTAGTGTGTTGTTCAGTGCCTCTGTGCCTTACTTATTTTCTGTCTGGTGGATCTGTCCTTTGGAGTGAGTGGTGTGTTGAAGTCTCCCAGAATGAATGCATGGCATTCTATTTCCTCCTTTAATTCTGTTAGTATTTGTTTCACATATGTTGGTGCTCCTGTGTTGGGTGCATATATATTTATAATGTTTATATCCTCTTGTTGGACTGAGCCCTTTATCATTATGTAATGTCCTTCTTTGTCTTTTGTTACTTAATTTATTTTGAAGTCTATTTTGTCTGATACTAGTATTGCAACATCTGCTTTTTTCTCTCTTTTGTTTGCATGAAATATTTTTTTCCATCCCTTGACTTTTAGTCTGTGCATGTCTTTGGGTTTGAGATGAGTCTCTTTTAAGTAGCATATGGATGGGTCTTGCTTTTTTATCCATTCTATTACTCTGTGTCTTTTGATTGGTGCCTTAAGTCCATTTACATTTAGGGTGATTATTGAAAGGTATGTACTTATTGCCATTGCCGGCTTTAAGTTTGTGGTTACCAAAGATTCAAGGTTAGCTTCTTTCTATCTTTCTGTCTAACTTAACTCACTTATTGAGCTATTATAAACATGGTCTGATGATTCTTTATTTCTCTGACTTCTTATTCCTCCTCGTCCCTTCTTCATATGTTGGGGGTTTTGTTCTGTGCTCTTTTTAGGAGTTCTCCCATCTAGAACAGTCCCTGTAAGATGCCCTGTAGAGGTGGTTTGTGGGAGGCAAATTCCCTCAACTTTTACTTGTCTGGGAATTGTTTAATCCCTCCTTCATATTTAAATGATAATCGTGCTGGATACAGCATTCTTGGTTTGAGGCCCTTCTGTTTCATTGCATTAAGTATATCATGCCATTCTCTTCTGGCCTGTAGGATTTCTTTTGAGAAGTCTGATGATAGCCTGATGGGTTTTCCTTTGTAGGTGACCTTTTGTATCTCTCTGGCTGCCTTTATTACTTTGTCCTTTTCTTTGATCTTTGCCATTTTAATTATTATGTGTCTTGGTGTTGCCCTTCTTGGATCCCTTGTCATGGGAGTTCTGTGTACCTCTGTGGTCTGAGAGGCCATTTCCTCCCCTAGTTTGGGGAAGTTTTCAGCAATTATTTCTTCAATGACACTTTCTATCCATTTTTCTCTCTCTTCTTCTTCTGGTACCCCTATAATACGGATATTGTTCCATTTCAAAGGTCACTCAGTTCTCTTAATATTCTTTCATTCTTGGAGATCCTTTTATCTCTCTCTGCATCAGCTTCTCTGCATTCCTGTTCTCTGTTTTCTAGTCTATTAATGGTCTCTTGCATGTCTTCCATTCTGCTTTGAAGTCCTTCCAGAGCTTTTTTTATTTCTGTATTCTCCCTCCTAAGTTCTTGCATATTTCTTGGCAAGTCCATCGGCATGGTTATGACTTTTGTTTTGAAGTCTTTTTCAGGAAGACTGGTTAAATCTATCTTCCCAGGTTCCTTCTCAGGGGAAGATGTAGAAGATGTCGAAGCTGTCTGGGTTAGTCTTGTCTGGATCAAATTTTTTTGCCTTTTTATGTTGATAGGTGCAGTGGAGTGCTATTGACTTGTCTGTCACCTGTGAGAGTCAAGACTCTTTCCACTTGGCTCCTGGCCTTTCTTTACTGGGACAACTGCGACCCCTAGTGGCTTGTGTTTGGCAATTGTGTGTAGATTGGGTCTCTGTATCTTGCCTGGCCAGTATGGAGGAAACTCTCTTGCTGAGGGCGTTGCCAGCCTCCCGCTGCTGCTCTGCTATGGCGGGGCCCTGGGGGGGTAATGTACGGGGGGCTGTTTTACTGTTTACCTCTGTGAGGGGTCTCAGAGCTGTTGCCCAGGAGGTTAGTGTTGCCTGGACTTCCCTGGAATTTTCAGCTTCTGGAATGTGACCTGGGATGCTTCTGTCCAGCTGTGAGGTCTCTGTCCGTTTAAGACTTTCAAAAAGCACTCTCTTTTCTTTGTCACAGGGGCGCCAGCTTCAGGACCTGCTCACAAGTCTTACTGTCCTGCTTTCTTATTTTCCAGCACTCCATGCATGCACTTTGTGCTCTGGTGTGGATGGCTGGGACTGGGTATTCAGCAGTCTTGGGCTCCCTCTCCCTCCCTGCTCCGACTCCTCTCCTCCCGCCAGGAGCTGGGGTGAGAGGCCTCAGGTCCCACCAGGCTGTGGCTTGTATCTTACCCCTTTCACCATGCGCTGGGTTCTTGCAGGTGTGGATGTAGTCTGGCTGTTTTCCTGTATCTTCTGGTCTCTCTTTTAGGGATAGTTGTATTTGTTGTATTTTCAAAAATATTTATGTTTTTGGTAGGAGTTTCCCACTGTCCTATTCATGCTGCCATCTTGGCTCTGCCTAGTTAAATTATTGATATCTTAAATTAGTACTTCATTTGGTACCTTTTACTGATGCAAATGCCTTGAAAGGTTATGTACAATAAGATGTAAAAATCAGATTAAAGTATTCTGTTATTTACTTCTGAATAATTGTTGTACTGGTGTTCATTATGAAAAATAAAAGACTGAATCCTGGGGAAGGAGTATTTTGACACCAAATAATAGATTATTGATTACTATTACTTAGCAAATGGAGAGAGAAAGTGCACAACTATTTATGTTTGGCATTGTCTTAATATTAACCATCTTTCCTAAGAATTAAATATTCAGCAGATGAAATTTCAATTTTTATATTTCTGTTTAATATTACAGTTTCTTAATTTTGAAAAGAAAAAAAATACACAAAGCCAGGAACTTTGGAAATACATTGCTTTTCCCTATCCACTTCTTTCATTTGAAGCCCTGTGTTTTAAATTTATTTATTTTTAAATTTTTTATTGAAATATAATTTACATGCCATAATATATTTTTTTGAGTGGTTGTACCTGTTCAAAGTGTACAACTAAATACTTCTTTGAATATATTCTTAGGTTTGTATAAGCATCACTATAATCTAATTTTAGAATATTACATCTTCTCCTGTAAGGGACACATGTGATTTAATCATCACTCTCCATTCCTCTTTATCCAAAGTCCTAAGCAACCACTATTCTATATTCTCTCACTATAAATTGTACCTACTCTGAACTTTTCATATTCAGGGAATTGCATATGTGGTCTTTTGTGACTGGCTGCTTTCTATTGGCATAGTGTTTTCAAAGTTCATTCATGTTGTAGCTTTTATCAATCAGCCCTTCATTTATTTTTCCTATTGAGTAATATTCCATTGAAGAGGTAGACCATGTTTTATTTATCCTGTAATTGTTGGTGGGGAAATATTTTCCCAGCCCAGGGCAAAATTCCTTTGAAACTGAAATCAGTTTCAAAAGGGAGAAATAAAGTGGGAGAAACTTGTTCATTGCTTACCTGCAGTTATTCACTTCTGCTCGCCTGTGTCTTTCACAACCCAGCTGCAGAAGAAGGGACCCCACCTAACCTCTCAGGTCCAAATATGCCCTCACTCCCCATTTAATCATCCATTGATATGGAGATGGACTACTTCTCTCCACCCCTTGGAAACACCTATTGTTAGGAAGATGCACTAAGACCAGGCAAGAGATTCTGAAAATATTGCAATTTTACCCACAATCCCTTTATGGACTCATGGATATTTGAGTTGCCTCTACTTTTTGGGTATTATGAAGAATGATGCTATGAATATTTATGGACAACTTTTAAAGTGGATGCATGTTTTCATTTTTTTTGGGTATATATGTATGGGAAGGAACAATTAATTAATATGGTAACTATTAACATTTTGAGGAACTGCCAAATGGTTTTCCAGAGTGGCTGTGCCATTATATATTCCCTCCAGCAATGCATGTGGGCCCCAATTTTCCAACATCTTTATCAGCACTTTCTTATTGCCTTTCTATTTTATTATACTCATCTTCATGGATGTGAAGTCATGTCAATGTGATTTTGATTTGTATTTTCTAGTAATTAATGATGTTGGACATCTTTTTTTAATCAAATATTGGCCTTTATATGATAACTATTGAATTTTAAAAAATGGGAGAGAGCTTGAAGAAAGCCCCCAAAGTTAGCAACTGGGAGGCATATTCTAACTCCACAATGTCCTATAAGCTGATCTTTAGCAAGACATTTAACTCTCAGTACCTGAGTATTGTGACTTTAAAATTGGGTTAATATTAGTGTCTTTCTACAGGATTGTGTTTGAGGATTAGACGAGGTAATATCTGAATATTTTGGACATTGCCTGAAATCTGGAGTATTTTCAATAAATATTAATTTTTATAATCATCACTGTCAGTATTAATATCAACTCATCTACCTCATTTTCTTAGAAATTCAAATAAAATCATAAAGATATCTGATTTAGACAAGATTATTTTCTAAGAAAATTTCAGATAATCAGAGCATTTATAAAACAGAAGGCAAAGTAATTTTATAATTCAAAAAAATTTATTATTTAAATTGCCAGTAAATATAGATAAGTACTTTTTTGTTAGTCTGCATTACAAACTATTACTATACATATACACACAAACATTTTAATACAGTGATTAATTAAAACAATTTTTCAATGTAAATTATATACATTCAAACAGAAGTCAAAATTATCTTGGATTTTTAAAAATTTTTCTACTACTCAATTTTAGATTGAAAGAGTAAATAATCATCCATTTTCTATTATAATTTTTAGTTAATTGCTTCTTTTATACTATGAACCAAGATCTCCAAGACATAAGGCGTTTTTAATATCACATCATATATACTAAATCAATTATAATATGTGTGAGACGTTAGTGACATGCTAAGTGATTCTATTGTTTCTTGGCCTTACATTTGTCACTATGCTGTCTCACAGTACATTAAAAATGACTTTTTAACAAAGCAAATAAAAATTTAGAGTGAAATGGTTCAAATATTACAGATGATTAAACTGTAGTCTTCAGAGATAAAGGGATCAGGTAGAATTGATGCTGGCATAACATGTACATGATTTAACTCAACACATAGTACATCAACCCTGAAACAGGCTTTCCATGGGTTAGCAGAAACTGGACATTTAACATTAAGGTTCTTGAAAGCTACATTGGGTTGGACTCAGGCAAGATCAGCATTAATTATCTGATTCCATGGAAAGTACAAATCTATGGATAAAGTATGCATCATTTTTAATGCCTTCGTTCAAATACATAGATAGTTATGTGTTATATGAATCTTTATATTTGTAGTGTTCCCATTGGAACCCAGTTCGAAGGCTTCACAAATAAAGTGAAAAAAGTGAAAAAAAATCTCTCAAATAAATAAATAAACCACCTGAAATATATGGTGCGATGATGTGCCAAAAAATAACTGACTAAAGAATCTCTCAAAGATACATATGACCTAGATTATATGGAGACAATTTGTGAAAAAACTATCAATTAGAAGAAAAAACCACTTACAAGAATGTAAACCACAGTCTTTGTACTTATCCATGAGAAAGATTATGTCTCTGTTAAAAACTCCACAAACATTGCGGCTAAATATAATTATCAAATTCTATGTTGTTGAATCATGTAATCAGCATGATTTTGCAAATGTGCACATACAAGGGAAACAAAATTTAATGGTTCTTCCCAGAGGTGAGAGTCTGTGATACTCTAATAGCTTCACGTTTATAGTCAAGTCCAGAACATCTTAAAGGAAACTAATTACATCTACCTCTCAGCCAGAGGCACCATGTGGCTGCAAAGGCTGATACACTTTGCAATGTTTGCAAGAAACTTCACCAATAAAATTTACACTATTGGTAGTTTTGTATGAAGCACAATACTTATTTTAATACTAAATTCCACTATATCATATTTTCATGCAACTAATAACCATCTGTTCCCCCTATGTCAGAAAAAGGACAGGGAAAATTAGATAACTGCTATCAATAAAACTCAAGATTCAAAGTTGATTTATTTATTACTGTGAACATAAATCATAACTGCTTCCTCTGCCTGGGCTATCATTCTCCAACACCCCTTACTGAAGCAAATTAGAAAGAAACACCTTAGGTTTCTTAGTATAAGTAATGGAGAACAGAATTTTGAATACAGAAAGTCGATATACTGGGAAATAGGAGCACCAGGGCCCCTAAACTAGTCTTCCACGGAAAATAATCAGTTTGAACAAGTCACTTTATTCTTTCAAACTGATTAGTGTATGGATAGAACATGTAAAGCAAGAATACTATAGTTATCCCAGTAAGATGTAAGTTAATTGCTTAATGGCATCATCAGGAAAATCTGTTACAGGTTTCCTATTTTATATAGAGCAATATGATTGGTGAAAAAAAGTCAGGAGTAAATCATCCACATAAAGAGCTGCTGCTCTTTGATATGTCCCTATCCACTTGGAATGGCAACCCTAAATAAGAGCTGATTACCTCAGTGCCACTCCTCCCCACTGAACATAAATCAGTGATCCCAACTAGTGAGGGTGTAACAACTTATCTAAGATCTGGGTTCTCTGCCCACCAAGGGTACAAACCCAAGTTCCAAGATTTCTAGAGTAACCATCTCCACAAAGGGAGTTTTATTTTCCAGATACCTTTATGCAGAATAATTTTTCATCATTAAAGAAAAGAGAGAGAGTGTGTGTGCACGTTCATTGTGGTGACTGTGCAGGGAGATCTAGTTTCCAGAGTGGAGAGCCAGTTTCTGCTGCCTGTCCCTTCAGACTGCAAGGCTAAATCTAAGGGCAGAGGTCAGAACTTCAGATTACCAAATGGACTGAGAGGATAGAATGAAATTCGTGACTATTTGCTAGGGGATTGAGATGCATATAGGACATGACATAAAGAATATTAAATTGAAAGTCAAATACATTTCTTTCTCTTATTGAGCACTCAGGTCATAGTCTAAGCTATTTTATACATGCATGAAGAAGAATGATTCATTTTTCATATTCCATCAATGTTATCCATTTAGCAGGAAAACAAACTTTCTATTCATTTTAAAAGATATTAAAGATAGAGTACACGATACATATCTATAGGCACAGAAGAGTGTATCTTGTGAGATCAGAAAAATTTTTCTAAGGCAATACACTTTATGCTGAATCTGGAATTGTGAATAAGCTTCAGGCAGGCGAACAAGAAGAATTTGGGCATTACACTTTAATAACATCTTAGGAGATCAATCAATAGACTGTGATTCAAATATTAGTAATAATAGTTCAATAGGGAATGATTTTGAGGTACTAAGGGAGAGTGAGGGTATAGTGCAAACAAAACACACCATGTGTTAGTTTGAAATTAGACTTTTTGGTTTGGTGACAGTAGTTCATTAATATGATCCATATCGGTTTTTGACAATTTGGGGGCTGGTGCATTTTATGGAGTATTTTATGTAGAATGAAGGTGCTTAAACTAGAAGACCTAGAGTTAGATTGTTTTCCACCAATTTCCTCCACTGGGGAAAGCAGAAATGCAACAAGGAGTTGAACTAGCCCAAAGTGATTTGACTTGAACAGAGAAAAAAATAATTAACTTCCTATCCTAAAAGAGTACCCCTGTCAGTTTGCCACATTTTACACTTACAAGCTAGCCTCGGGTTAGATGTTGAATTTTCAGAAAAATCCTATCATGATCCAAAACAGAAGTTTACATATCAACACATTTAACACTGTAGCATGGTCTGGTAGTTCAGTTTGAAATCAGGGACATTTTACTGACTCTAAATATTATAAAGAAAGAGCAAATGACTAATAAGAACTTTGAGCAATCAGGATCTTTCAATTTGTAGTTTTCTTTGATAAGTTAATTTTATGACATACTTGGAAGATGAAAAGACACAGTAAATTTTTCATATTCTTTCTTTGAAATAGGGTCACCAAAGAGAACACCGGCAGGCACATTCAATTTTCGAGTTTTGAAATGATAACCTTCCCAACTATGAATATAGTCAGCTGAATACTTTTTCATAAAAGCATTCATACTGAGAAATGTGCAGACAGGATTAGATACAGGCTTCTCTTGACAAGAATAATACATTTTCTAGTATGTGGCGAGAGAGTGATGAGAAGAAATCTAGCAAAGTAGTAGTTAAAGCAATGTAAATGCTAATAGGAAAAAATCCATGAATATATTAAGAAAGAAAATAAAATAATAGCATTGATTTTACAAGTAAAGAAATCAAGCTACTACAATACTATCCATGCAAGTTAGATTCAATAGTTTTGCTAATGAGAACTGAATTTTTGTTCTTTTTTTAAAGGAAACCCCAGGAATTTAGCCTATTGATGACTGTGGTTGCAATAAAAAATTGATATTCATTTAAAATATTTATTTTAAAATTATAGTTTGTCATTTTATGGATATCAATTACTGCTTTTACTAGTATATTAATGTTAAAAGAGTATGGAAACTGGCTATTTTACATATCAATTGTGAAAGGCAAAGTATAAGAGTAGTTTATTATGTTTATATATATTTTTAGCTGTTGAGAGGATAAGAATTATTTTATAAGATAGATTGTCATGTTTGGAGAAATAAACAGAAAGGTGACAAATACTGTTAGAGTTTAGAGGAAAGGGGACACTGTAGAGAAGTACAAAAATGTGGAATAGGTAGCTCTTATGTTAATACAATTAATGAGAGGTTTTAGATGCTTAAACTAGATAACCTAGAGCTAGATTGTTTTCCACCAATTTTCTCCAAAACCTGTATTAAAAAATGGTAAAAAGAATATATATGTATATATGTAAGAAAAATTAGAGGCAATGTTGCAAGTTATTAGAGCACCCAGAATAAGTATTCTAACACATCTAAAATGTCTCATTCACATTGTTTATAACCCATTACTATTTCAAAATGACTTGGTGAGAAAAGGTGAAATTAATGACATGGTAGGAGTTAGGGTCTTTACTGGGGGAAAAGTATGCTTACCAAACTTGGAGAATTTTTAAGTTCTCAGAGTATACTCAAGGCTTGACTACCTACATAAACATACTAACTTTATGTGTCACAGTTGTCTTCTAAGGAAGCATAATGACGTTTGCACTTCAACATTGGGAAAGCTGTTGAGTCCATAAAAGAATCCACCATGTATGCGTAAAAAGTGAACGACAAAAGCATTGCCTGAAAAATGTTGAAATAATCCAATCAAAACTGTTATCAAATGGTTTGTATCAGCAGCTTTAAGGAAAGTCAACTTACAGACTTTCTCTAGAGATGAGACAACTATTATAATACAGTGTGTGGCCTTGGAAAGCTTAGAAGCTGCTAAAACTTCATCCAAGGATGTGGTTAATAAGATACAAGTAGCTACTAGAAATACAACAGTGTTTATTAACCTGGTTGGTACGTGCTTTTCTGCATAGTACAGAGAGCCCTAAGAAAATGCTCCTTGGGAAGAGGGAGTAGAGTAGGGGATACAGAGGACGGCAAAAATTTGCAATTCAGCTACAGCTCTTACAAGAGAATACTCACCTACGCAAAGTCTTCATTCCCACTTCCGTGTGATGAGGTTGATCATATCTTTTTGGATTCCTGCAGGATATGAGGAGATGTAGAAAATGAAGTGTTATAGCATGTAAGGATTTTACTTATTGGAAATGATCATCCATTCATTTAAGTATTTTCTCAACAATCATTTTTTCAGTGATGCTTCCAGTGGCATCTCATCTGAATTTTTACCTGCTGTCTTGACACTTCACATCATCAGCCATGCTTTTATTCTCCTGAGAACTTTCACAATATGATTAATATTCATGTATTGCCTTTTTCCAGCTCCAAAATACAAGATAAATGAAAGCAGAGCCCTCTGCTTGTTTTGCTCCCTGCTGAGACCCAGCACCTAGAGTAGAGTCTCTGCCACCTTTATGTAATGAATGAACAACACATAAAGGAATGAGTGAATGGGTGAGTGAAATGATCTGTTTGTAGCATTAAAATAATTTCCAATTCCTACTGAGCATTAGTTAGCATTATTATTATAGTGTATTTTCTAGCCTTCATGCTTTCCATAATTGTCATCCCCTTCTCCAACAAGGGAATTGGTTCCTAACTTCAGTATATTTACTCATTTCTCAATGATAAACTAATAGAAGTAAATTCTGATTAGATAACCTCAATCTGAAGAAAACTTGAATTGTAAACAAATAGTGAATTCTGGTTGTTAAATTAATTTTCACAGATGTATGGAATAGCATTTCTATAACTACCTTGTATATATTCTAGAATTGATAAGATGAACATGTTCGCATTTAAATATTGAGGAGATTTACATGTAGCATACTTCATTCAACTAAATGATTCAGAGATCGTTTTTCCTGATCACCATACCCTGACCCTAATAGATAATTTTATTCCTATATATCACAAAATCTGCTCCCCCAAAGAAAATGGGGCAAGACTGTCAAACCCACCTTTTCTCTGAGTGAGGCTTAGATAAAATTAAGCCTTCACTGCTGACAAACAGCCTTGAAGGAAAAGACTATGAGAAACAAACCATATTCTGATGGATAATTGTGACTTGTGCAAAGGAGAGACTGCAGGCCCCATAGAAGGACTGCCTTCCTATTAAGAAACTGGTATGTACTTCTTGAATGAAGCCTGGTTCGTGATACATGTTAAGTAAACATCTTTTGAATGAATGAATAACAATGACCTATGACATACAACTCTATTCTTTCCATTGGCTCCAAAAATTAAGTGTTGCCATTGCGGTCAAAGGAATGTCTCTAAATTTGCATTCCCAGTCATGTAATCTGAGCAGGTGCATGCCACCATTGCAGCAGATCATCTCATACTGGATTTAGGGATAGACGTGGAAGGGACAAGTAGTGGGACATCTTCTTTCTTATTTGTTTTCTATACCCAGTGTACAAAACTCATTTATTTGTTTAAATGTCTGGTGTCCATTTCAGTCCATACATGTGGAGATTAAAATAGGCTCTATTGAATTTATCTATTTCTGAAACTACTTTGCAACTCTCTCTGTACTGCATTTCTGACAATAGTTGTTTAAATTATATAATAAAATTAAATGACACTTCTAAAGCAAATGTAATGACAGTTGTCACAGAAGACCATGAATATTGTTATATTATTATATCAAAAGCATGTATATTTGTAGAAACTTTATGATGTAATAAGAGAGAGAAAAATAGCCTGAATTCTGAATTTGTTTGCCAGTGTTTAAGAATCAAAGACATTTTATTTTACTTGATAAAAAAGCTTGTAGTGACAGCATTTATTTATCTATTAGTGTGTATTTTATGTATTTCTACTGTTTTTCCAGACATCATTGAAATTGATCTTAATTCATCTTTATAGTTAGTGTTTTACTATATGGTCTCTATAGGAAGACATGCCATTCTTCACTCTGAACCTGACAGAGTGCAAAGGAGGCCAACAATATTGGGCAAATTTTTCATTTCCTGCAGATCCAGAGGAGGTAGTCCATCTGGATTACACTGAGGATATTTCCTTTAGTACTTCAAATCAAGGATCCCACTATTTGAAAGGGCTCACAGTGGTTCCTTTCCTCATCCTACCCTGACTATTTTTTCCAATTGCTTATGTCTTGCTTTTCTGTTCTGCATAAAATGCATAGTGCCATTTGAATATTTTAATTATAAGAGATGCACTGACTAGACCATTCTAGAACTTTCTTGGAACTAATCAATATGCAAGCTTTGCTTAAATTTTCTGAAAAAAATTCATATGGCTACTTAAAAATTAATCATCAGCAAAAATACATGTGTTCTGAACTGAGCCTGCTTTTCAGATGGCCATTATAACAAATGGACTTCTGTTTCCATAAATGTGAAGTACTAGATGTTTTTATGAATTTAATAAAATTAAAAATAAATGTAATAAAATAAAATAAAAGTAAATTTAACGAAATTAAAAATCCCTGAAATTTCCACTCAGTCTCTCCTGTCAGCATGAAAATCAAGACTATTTTTGAGCTCTAAATATTGTTGCAACTCTGTTAAGAAGCATGACATCTAAATATATTTTATAAGAAAAGAGAAAACAAGCAATTTTGATAAAATACAGGGTGAATTTATAGAGCTGTATGTTTTTAAAAATCCCCTTATTCAGCAAAACCTAAATTCAAGGTTTAGCAACTTTTTAAACAGCCTGATTTGCTACTGTGAAGGGCAATTCTATTCAATTTAATCCCATTAATTATATTTAAATCACATTTAATTCTATTAAAATGTCAATTGAAATTACATTACTGGGACAAAAATTTATATCCAGATTCATTTCATAAAACAATATTAATGCTAGCAAAAGATATTCTCTGGGATTTATATCCAGTTAGAAGTGGAAATTATTATTCAATATTGTGCTATTTTTATTTAAATCATGGAATTTGTTATATAGCATATGGGTCTACAAAATGTCAATGTCTAATAAAAATGGAAATACTAAAAATATAATTTTATGGCCAACTAAACATTATTGAAATATTTTAGACTTACATTCAGAACTAATAAAAAATTTATTTTATGTGTATCACATAAAAATTCATTATACCTAAAAATTATGACCTTACTTTCACATAAACTAATTGAATATATGTACTTCAGGGAAAAGTCTTTTAAAGTAAGAATTTTATGTTGCATTAACAAATGTTTTGCCATTTGCCATGTTAAATGGATTTTATCATGCTGGTTATGGGTTTGTCTTTATCTTCTTCACTTTTCTATACATTTTTCTTTGCATTATTTTATGGTTCATTTAAGCAAAATAAGGAATAAGGAGACCCTCCAATTGCCTTTTAATTAATATTTATTTTCTGATCATAAAAATTAAATGATCAATTATGGGAAAAATATAGAAGTTTGAAGAATAAATAAATATATCTATAATTCTAAAACAAGGCATAACCATTGTTAAATTTTCTTTTTTTTTTCAGAACTGCATTGAACAATTTTATGTATAAATATTTGACAGCACCTATGGAAATTCCACCAATTAGATTCTTTAAATGAGACTACAGCACCAAAGGAAATGTTCACCTATAAAGCTCTGTCCATCCTCCCAAATAACTTTCCAGAGAGGTTGCACCAATTTACCTCACCTATCAGCAGGATGTGAAAGTGGTCATTTTGGTCTACCTTGCCAACTTAAGTTCAAATATTATAGTTCTGACAGTTGATGTAGTAAATAAAATGTACTATATCACATTCAAACATCTGTTTCTTTCACTGTAACTTTCTCTTGGGTATGATCGAGATTATATTTCTTTTGCCTTGTAATTATTTTCATAAGTTAAGGATACTAATCTTTTCACACATTCACTCAAGTCTTCATAATTCAATAAGTAGTGTAATTTTATTAACCATCGATCATTTTATTGCTCTTTTAGCAAATACTAATTTAGGGTCAGCTATGTTTACAGCTATTAAGTAGAAAGTTCAAGAGTAAAAACAGAGAGGTATTATATCAAAATGCTTTTTCCTTTTGACTATACCTAAATTCTCAATAAAATGTTTTGAGGGAAGCAAAAATAGATTGATTTTAACTGTGTGGGTGTTTGGAATGTCCGTGTTAGACATGACACTTGAAATAATTTAATGAAGAGTAAGTAGAGATTTAAAATTAGAGGTGGGAGTGTATTTAGAAGAGAATACAAGAAAGTGGAGAGGAGGAAATGGTCTGCTTTGGGTATTAACTCTTGAGAAATCTCCGCTGGTAATCAACTTTAGCAATATCTATTCAAAAGTCACCAGTGTAGAACTGGCTCTTCCCAAAATAATATTCTCTTTAGAATTTGGGAAAAAAATCAAATAAAAGTAAATCACAAATTTCCTGTGTAACTTTTAAATGATTTTTATTCTTAAGGTCATATAAGAGCAATATAATAAATTAAAAAAAGAACTCATATATAATATAATCAAAATAAAACAATATAACCAACTGAAAACTCATAATGATCAAATAAATACATTTAACAAGGGATCTCAGGGAAATCTTTAACTGACTTGGTCAGATAAGTCTACTTATCACTGAAGCAGAAAAATGTGATCACATTTTCTGGGATATGTGGATAAAAATTCAGTTGTTTTGTTCTGTTTTATCTAAAATTCATTTCCGCGAATAATCTTTCCACCAAAAGCGTAGTTGATTATGCAGTAACTGGAAATATTGCAGAACACTTATATAGGAAGGTTTTCTTTTTCAGTGCTGAAAAATAGTGTTTTATTTTAAAAGAAATCCTCACATTTTTGTAAAATCTGCTTCTCCAAACCCAGAAAACATTGCACACTTGGTGATTCCATTGCACAGACATGAATATTGTGCATAAATAATTTTAAAAACCTTCTAAAACTTACTTCATTGCTCCTTTCATTTGTTTTTACAGAGTGAATGCATTCTGGAAAACCAGAAATGTAGCATGATGTTGGAGACACCAGATGTTTACATCTATATAGGCAAAAATCTATTTAAAACTGTCATAGGACAGAAAAATTTATGCAGCAACCAATTCTTAAAAGCCATGACAGAAAATTGGAAAGTTTTTGGTAAGATGCTATATAGTATAGTCTTCTTCCATTTTTTAACTTGATTTCTTTGAACATAAAACATGCCTCAAAATGCCTAGTATAGGATATTAAAATAAAAAACAAATGAAGACCAGTCTTAAAAATTCCCTGAGCAGACAAAACCAGTCATGCAAACAAAGCTTACTGCAGCTTATTTTGCAAAACTAACTCGACCTCAATCATTTCTTACTCATGCCTCTAGAAATCATAAAAGTTGAACTGTTTCTCAGGGTTAATATGCGGTAACCACCAACCACGCCCCTATCATTTAAGAAAATTCTAATATAACCAATCACTGTGAAGAATAAACAGTCATTGCCCTCTCATTATATAAACTGCTTTAAAACAATACACCCCCGAACCTCACTACATGTTTGGGTTTGAGCGCTGCAGTTTGCAAGCTATCTTTTTGGTGTGTGCACAATAATCTTTCAAGAATTACCACTTCGGTGATTCATTGGTTTTACTTCTATTATTTCTGAACTTTTGATATATTATAGCATTAAAAGTGAGATCCAAAGAAGACCCACCCCAACAATTCCAAGGCTGGTGAACAGATGCTGGACCCCCAAAACCCACTGAGCTCCCAGCTTTCTCACCCTGTAATTCCAGGGTAAATCTGTTTGAACCCAAAGTTCACTTGCCTTGCATGTTGAGCTCTCCAACGTTATTGTGTACACCTATATTTTGTTTGCTGAAGCTTCTTGGTAAGTTACTGTATTCTATTCAGAATAGGGGGAAAACGTGATTCCTTGTGTTTTGGAACAGCTCATGGAAAACAAGGCCCCTCATAGTTAAGACAACTTAAGAAATCTAAAAGCAAAGATGGATTCCACCTTGTGTATAGACCAGGATCTTGTATCTTTTTGGAAAATAAGTGAACTCTAAGAAATATAGAAATTAACCAAAATATTTTTCAATTTCATGTGATCTGGGGTAATTTTTGATAAATAAAAGCTAGCTTAAGTTTGTTGGTCTAATAAAGGCCTGTCTTCAAAATGTGTCAACAAGAAAAATAAGGTGATGGTGAGGTGTTTAGTATTTAATCCAAGTATAACTATTAAAACAAATAATTTGAATAAATCAAAATAAGATGAAAGTTTATATGAAGTGAAATTAAATAATGGGTTTTTCAAGTAAGATAAATCATTTCCAAGTAAGATAAATATTAGATGCAAAACACAAGTTTATTTACTTTTGGCCATTTTTGTTTACCAAGAGACAAAAGATGTTTCAGTCTATTAATAAACAGGTTTGTGCCACATTGAAATAATACTATGAGAAAGAATATACTTCTAGAAGTGCAAAATGTATTTATAAATTTGCTAATCTATAGGATGCTAATTATGATAGTTCATAAATGCCTGCTTTCCACTGGAAGGCAAAGTTAACTAATAATCAAAATTTGTAATCAACCTGTAAAAATAAAAAGGTTAGCAATAATAAGGATGAAAGAAAATGATTGTATATGAAAACTAGGTAAGAAAAAGGTGTTCTTTTGCATAAGGAAAGATATGAAAGTCATGGGAATTTTTGTTTCTGGTAAAGGAACAAAGAAAATGGTCTTGTCCTAAAATAAAATGATAGCTCCAGGATGAACAAAAAATAGGATAAAAGCTAAATGAATATAGAAAGTTGAAGAAGGTTTGTGGAAAAGGATATTAAGAAAGGTATTTTATGTGGAGTCAAGCTAAGATTGGAATGGATTTAAGTTAAAAAGAAAAAATGTTTTATAATCAAATACACTGTAGAAAATTAGAATTTGATTTTCTTTATGATAAAAGACAGTCTTCTGAGACTTTTGGTTTGCTCTTCATAAGAAATTGTAAACAAAGGTTTCTCTTTACTTTTGATGTAATCTGCGTAGGAAGCAAAGATGCTCTGTTTTATTAAACTGATTTATTGTGTTTCATTTTTCTTCATCAGGTTTCTGATAACTTAAGGGGGGAAAAACTTAGTCTTTTTTAATATCTAAGAGCTAAGGTGTTTTGGGTTTTTTTCTTTTTTACAACTATGTAACTTTCTGTACATACCTTTAAAATCTTTTAATTATCTTTTTGGTTGAATGTGTAAGTATGTATTGTTTCACAGTGACCTATGATCATATCTGATCAAATGTTTTAAGTCTTTTGCCATTTTTACAACTTTCCCAAATCAAATCTGAATGAACTAAAAAAGAGATGTGTTAACTTGTTTAGGGTTATTTGATATGCTAAATTCCATGGAAACATTGCCAAATAAAAAGTAATGTTTAACCTTATTAGATCATATTTATATGATATATATATCATTAAAATAAGTAGTTTAGAAATTATATGGTACTCCTGTTGTGTTCGTATAATGTTATTATCTTAATTTCAGCAATTGCCTTAAAATATTGTATATCACAAAAATAACCAAATTTGTCAACTGCATTTGTGTGTGTGTATGTGTGTGTGTGTGTGAACTCTTAAACTAGATCTTTAACCATGCCATTTTTAAGTTTGTCACTTACAGACAATTGTTTTACTCATAACTTTTATAAGTGTTTTGGCAAAAATGCTTCATCTTCGAAGAGATTATTTGAAAAGACTCTGACAAGTACTCTAAAATAAAGGTTTCTGATAACTTTCAGATCACAAAACTGAACTCAGTAAGAATTTCTAAAACTTTAATGGATGAATCAAAACAAGAATGCCTAACACTCTGAACTGGTGAAGATGATAATAATTTTTATGACTTCATTTAAAATATTGCTGGTTCTTTCTGAGTTTAAAGGGCCCCTCTTTCTCCTTTCTTTAAAGCTATCCATGACTTACAGCAATTTGTTTAAATACATCTTTGCACAAGTCAAAATATTTGTCTCTTTCTTCTTACCCGGTCTTTCTAGAAATCTGAAACTTTTAATGCTTATTTTTCACAACAATATATGTATTTGAACAAGTTCAGTAAGAATCTCTTCGTGCAACAGGACACAATTGGATAAGTTCTTGAGTTGGTTTCCTTGCCTCCACAGGCTTTTGAAAATCCTATCAAAGAATCCTTTTGAAAAGTTCTAGCAAAGAAGATTTTTAAAAGCTATGTGGTCAGTCACTATTCTTGCTGCACTTATGTAAACAATCAAGCCAAGTTTATTGAAACAGACTTAATTTGCAAACAAATGAGTCTTATTGTGGTTATCTTTGATAGGAATGGGGATGATTTTTAGTGAAAAGATTATATTTCAACAATACTATCTTTGTGGTCAGATTCTAGTGCTATTAATTATCTTTAAATTTTTGTTTTCCTCCTGTAAATTGGACTGGTTCCTGAATTCTCCTAGTTTCCTCCAGTATTTGGCTAGAACTCTCCAAACTAACACTTCCAATTTCCTCCCATTTTTCTGACTTGGAATCACTATGAAATTACAGTTCTGCTTTATCTAAAGCCATGCATGCTAAAGCTGAATAACTAGATATAAACTTCAGAGAAATCACAATAGCTCATGTGCCTGTTGCTGTGAGGCCACTCAAAAAGATCACCAGAGGCATAATTGCACTGCAAATGAGGATAAATAATTAGATTACCACTGCTTGCCCTCACATCTGAAGATGCTTCAAGCTTGACATACGGAAAATATCTCAAACTGGCTAGTCTCCAAACTCAAAAATGGAATTTATAATTTGCTTGAACTATTAACCTTTGTTTTTCTTTTATTTCCAGAGAAATGCTTCTCATTCAATTACCTGATTGCCCACATCATATAGATTCCTAATTTAGGTGAAAGTTAACCTGCACCACTACATCCTGAAATAAAACATCCTTAATTCATCCTGTTCTAAGTAAAGAGAATATATATTTTCTAATACATCATGGTGTAACCTGTGTAAATAACTCAGAAAAAAAAGATTATACATTATCCAAAAAAAATTGTAGATTGACTTAGGAAAGTAAAACTTGAATCTGATTATAACCCATTTAATTTATTTAATTGGTTAAATCTTGGCTCCTTGGAATCTCTGCTCCGGGAAATTTTTCAGTCTTTGGCTATTGTTGTTCTTACAGTCATCATGTTAATGTCTATAGTACATTGTATACTCTCAAGGGTTTTAAATGTCTGTTGGCGGCCATTCACATAACAAATGGTATCCATCAGGATCAGACAACTGGATGAAAGTAATAACCACAGAAATGATGGAAGACAGTAATGAGATGGCCCTCTGGCCTGATGACTCAACAAATGGAAACAGCAAAAAGGTAATTATTTGGCCCGACTACAGATGGTGGTAACCAAGAATAACAGAATACTAGTCGGTTGTACTTTCAGCCTGTTGAGAGAATGATCAAAGGGGTAAATTGTTAAAATAAAAAACAGAGACCAGCCTTGAAAACTCCCTTACCAGACAAAATCAGTTTAGTCACAAATGAAGCTTACTGTGGCTTTTGCAAGACTAACATGACTTGGGCCATTTCTTGCTGGTGTCTCTAGAAATCATAAGCAAAACTTGATTGGTTCCCAGGGTTAATATGAGGTAACCACTGAATAAGTCCCTATGATTTAAGAAAAGTTTAATATAACCAATGACTGTGAAGAATAAACAGTCAGTGCCCTCTCACTATACAAGCTGCTTTATAACAATATACCCTTAGCCTCATTTCATGTTTTGGTTTGAGTGTTACTGGTTTGCAAACTGTCTTTTTGGTGTGTCCACAATAACCTTTCACAAACTACCACTTCAGGGATTCATTGGTTTTACCTCTATTTTTCCTGAACTTTTGACAAGGGCTTGGCACAGAATGTGCATTAAAAATAGGTTAGCTTATTTTCCCTTCCTCTCTTTTGTGCTAGTGACTTTCAGTTATCGTTACATAAATTTCAAGGTTTATGTAAACCACCATTTTTATGCAAGCCTGGAAAACAATTTTTAATAGTAATTAATTTATTTTTATACTTGAACACTTACTAGGTTTTCCGGTTCTTATAGCCTTAAATATGAAGAACAGACACAAATTTGCACTTGTCTAGCTGTTTTTTTTCTTTGTTGCTTCCAAGTCAATTAAAAGTGCTCAAAGCTTCCGAGGGCCCCATGTAGCAATAATCCAGTTCTTACTTTAATCCAATTTCAATGACTTTTCCTGCAGTTGACAGTAATATAGCCCTCATGATGACCAATTAGGTATTCCACATAAAAATCGCAGCTGCTTCAGTGGAGAAAATGATTACTGTAACATCTGGTAGTGTACTGATAAGGTTATCAAATAGGAAACTAAATCTTGAAAATCAGCTGCTCTTTATTCCAGCTTCTTTCAACTTCCATAGAACTGCTAACTCTAGGACACATACAGGATGAGTCAGCTCAAAGCAAAGGGAAAAAATCAAACTGCACAATAGTAGTTCATTATAAATGTATCTACAAGTCAGGCAAGACATAATTCAAACTTTTCACACCTCCCAAAAATCATTGCATTAGTCAGAAATGTATAGGACAATTATAAAGGGCACTTCCCTTGGAATGCACTGTACATTATATATGAATTGGTGTTTAATGTGTGCTTGAAGAGTGGTGATAAAAATATAAAAATAAATGAAAATGATTAGGGATATATAGATAGAGATATACATTCGTGTTTAATTTCCATGGGGGCATTTATATTTCAGAAACAAGGGAAGACAACTAAAAAGAATAGTTAGATCCCCTCCATTATGCCATGCAGGATAAAAATAGATATATTAATGTGCTAAATGTGAAAATGTGAAAAATTCTATAGGACAATAAAAATATTAACAGGAAATACGCAATAATGTATTCATGTTTATGGAGAACATGAACATATTTCTAACCAATGCAAATAAAGCATATAACATAAACAATTGGAAATCCTGATCGTGCTAAATTAAAATATTTAAACTTCTGAAAAACGACACAGTCAATGGATAATTGAAAAAGCAAGAGAATATGCAGTGTATTCATATTATGAACTAAGGATTAATATCTTGATTTAACATTAAATTGCAAAATATCATACAAAATAACAATCTATAGTCAAAAGATATGTATAGGCAACTCACAAAAGTACAAATGGTTAGTGATCATATGAAAAGAAGCTCATCCTGAAAAATAATACAGAAGATTCTAGCTATCTGGATTTGCAGTTAGATAGGTGATGATGACAGACAGATTTATTTCTCATTAAACTGGCAATTTAAAAAAAATAAAATTAAACTCAAGGGCTCTTGGGATTGTAGTTAAATGGGTAATTTCATACGAGCTAGTGATATTTTAATTTTTACAACCTTTCTGGAACAAATTTGACAGCGCCCAATGAAATTAAGATGTGAATACTCAATAACCCAGCAATTTCATTTCTTACTGTCTTACACAGAGAAAACTTACACCTATGCTAAAGAAAGAATGTACAGCATTGTTCATAATTGAAAACAACTTAAATGTCTTCTTAAAGGATTATGGCTAAACAGGCCATATAGTAGTCATATATACCATATATATATCATCATAATAAAATATATAAAATAAAATAAATCTTATGTATCATATATATCATAATAAAATATTGGATAGATTTATATAGATTTTATCCTCCAGATACACCACTGAACTTTTTAAACAATCGCATAATTCTATATATGGTTGCTATTTATGTTTCAGATACACACAAATTACTGAATATTTTCCATTGGAGCACATATAAATGTGGAGAGGCAATAAAAATCAGAAATAATGACTCATCTGATAACCACTAAGCAATGAGAAAAGTGGAGTAGGAAGTAGGGGAAACCAAGGGCTGGGTGTTGATCAACAGGGTTGTCAGCTTTAGCTGTAATGATTTTTGTTTATATAAGGACAACGCATCTGTTTGTGCAATATCATATTTTTTACATAACATTTTAAAATACAATTATGAGAAATCTAAACAAAATACTAGAACACTAGTGCCTGTAAAATTCTAGCTTAAAGGAGAACAGTATCAGCTAAGGAAGGAAGGAAGGGAGGGAGAGACCCAGAGGGATGGAAGGAGGGTAAAGAAAAGAAGTAGATACTGCCAAGCAGCAGAAATTTCCTACTTTTAATATTTATGCTGTAAGTTTGAGCTTCCTTGTAGCTATGGCACATGAAAAATCAATCAGCTTATTTGACTGATACAGAAAAGAATACAAATTAGTTAAATTATTTTTGGAAATGTTTCCCACTCCCCAACAAAACTTATGATGTTGCTTTTTATGTTGTTTTTTATCAAAGGAATATTAGTAAACATGTAGTGCCTTCAAATGCAGTTTTATCAGAAAGAAAAATAAGTGTTTCTTATATCTGTCTTCTACAAATTTAGATCACATTATAACACATACAAATGCAATTGTCACAGTAACCAAGGAAAATAATATATGGGGAATCTGGCTAAATGACACATATGACCTCCATAACAAACTAGGAGATACCAGACCTTCTAGCTGAACCTGGCCAAGCACTGCCTCAGAGGCAATGTGTGTTTCAATTGCTGATTAAAAGCCTTATATTACAGATTTTGTTCACTAAAATGAAAGCATTTTGTTTCAGAGACTATATGCAGAAAGAGATTTGCCATGCTGTTACAGGAATCTGATATAATTTTTAGTCAAAATAGAATATCACCAGACTTCAGTAAAGATGAGACAAGAGAGGCGATTTTAGGTAAACTCAGTGTCATACACTTTATTTCTTCAAATATTTGCCCAATAAGTTAAGACCATATTTTCTGTATTACATAATAAAAAGGAAACAAGAACTACTTAAACTAGTTGTTAATAGTTAAACATCTTATACTAAAATCTTGTCACACATCTATAATACCCCTTATGTAGATTTATTATAAGCACATTTTATATGTTTTAGTATTGCATTCAGATGGGCTTACAAACCAGAGCCAATGGAAAAATACAACCCCAAACATAGCTAAGTAAAATAATGTTTTATTTTACCTGGGTGATCATGAACATTAATTGACAAGCTTTAAAAATAAAATTCTATTTTCAGGTTCTGGATGAGTCATGGAGTCATTGCTTTTTTTGTGCTCCCTGGATGATTCTAGCATGTAACCAGGTTGAGAACCATTGCAAATTAACATGTTGAGTATGATACTAATGTTTGGATATCAGTTGGTGTCCACCTAAATGATTAAAAAATGTTACAAATAAGATATTTTACTTTAAGATAAAATGAGGTTCAGTAACTAGTTCTTCTTCCAATAACTGAAGAATAGACACAGGTTGCAGCAACCCTGTCAGGGATGTATGATTGTACCTAGGAAAATGAAATTTAGTAAGGTTCAGTTCATCCAAGACCACATACTGATACACTGGAAACTTAGACAAACCTTCCTGTCACGCCACCATGTCTACAATATGCTATTTTTAATAATGTATGACACTGAAACTTCCAAAATCAAATCAGTACTTTTCAAAATCAAAATTGATTTTTTAAGCCTCCAAGACTCTATATTTTTTAAGACATAAGAGACAGTGTCTCCTTCATTTCCTATCTTAGAATATTTTTTAAAATCACTGAATCATTCCTGCCTCACTGCCCTCCCTTCACACATGTGCTCTCATAATAATTTTCATGCATAATTCTTGCAACAATCATATTATTTGATTGAGTAAGTGAGTCCTTATATTAGAAAAATATTCACTGTGTCTCAAGCATGCATATATAAATATGTGTGCTACCTTATCTGATGCCGAACAGAGCCTTCCATAATCCAATGTCAGTTTCTGGAGACTCTTTTCTTAAATGAAGAGTCTCTCTTTGGTTTAGTAAGTAAAATAACACCATTGGTTTTTAATTCAAGCTTTTCATTTCAAAATTATTGTAGATTCGCATGCAGTTCTGCCCATATGTGCCTTTTACCCAGATTGCCCAGTGGTAACTTATTGCCAAAGTACAGTCTATAAAAATCATAACCAGCATATTGACAGTGATATAGTCAAACATAGGTCAGTTCTGTTCCAAGGGTCCTTTGTGTATGCCCTGTAGAGCCACACCCAATCCCCTTCCATCACTTCTCAGCATGTTCCCCCTGACCACAATGGAACTGGGCTCCATTTCTATACTTTTGACATTTTCAGAGCGTTTCAAGAATGTTTTTTTGCTTGAAAAAAAAAGGTCTATTCCTGTAGTTCAGTGGAGTATTAATTGGCATCAATTAGAAACTTGGTTTTCATTTGTTGCATCACACATTTCACTTTACAAAGCACTTTCATAAGCTCAAAGCAGTGTGGTGAACAGTCAGTGGCTTTTGGAGTCAGGCAGATCTGAATTTGAGTTTTGGTTCAAACTCTATTATTAGCTTTTATCTCTGTGTCTTTGGGTACACTTGTGAAGTTTAATTTTCCTCAAGTAGAAAAAAGAAACAAATTATATCACTGACTGACGACAGCATGATGCCTCTGGATATGATGATTCTAAGGAAAATGTACAATAAAGCAGCAATACAGGATACTTTAACCAAGTTCCCAAACTCCATATTGTATTGGGTAACAAAGAATGTCAAAAATGCCCCAAGTTCTAACTGTGAGCCATTTGCAGACACTTTATCCATGCTCAGAGAAGCTTGGCAGTGTTGATACCAACTTGTGCAGGCTGGGTGACTAATGAGGCTCTTCCATGCTTAATAAACCCTGTCAGGTGCCACAGGACACTATGGTGCTTTGGGTGCCACACTGCTTCCTGTCAATCCAGGGGGCAGTGTGGTATTCAAGGTACAGGCTCTAGGGACTCATATGGTACACTTTCAGGGTGACAATACGGCAATGCATTCCCTCCCGATATCAGTTCAGTAGCGTCCAGCTGAGTTATAGAAGAAATGAGGAAATTCTACTCCTTGGTCCAATCTGGAGACTGAAAATACAGGCTGTTCTCGCCAATTTTTTTCCTTTCTCATCTCTGGCCACCATTCCAAGACACACTTTGAAACTTTCTTCTCCAGGACCTTGTTTCCTTCATGCAAATCACAAATATCCCTAGCTGTAGCAACTCAGGGACCCTAGCAATACAATCCTCCATTTAGGAAGCATGAAAATGAAATTCCATGATGACTTATTTGAGATCACATATTACAATCAATTGTTTGTTTGAAGTTCAGGTTCTTTTTACATCACCATAGCTATAAGATCTTCCAAATCTGGAGTTTTGTCTTTTCTTAGTTGTTTTCATCATCGATATCAGAACCCCTTACCATGGAGAACTTACTAAAAGACTGGCAAAGTATGACTCAACTATGTACAGTCTGTGCATTTTCTTGTTAACCCTATGACAAAGCCACAGAGTAGGTATGATGGTTATACCTCTTGATTAAATAAGAAATGAAAATTTTGAGTGGTCAAGTGACATACAGGAGTAAGAGGTCACGGAACAATTCTGCATGCAGACAGTCCTTCTGCATGCCAGGACCTTACTCTGCCAAGCTCAGCCTGTGTGCTAAACAGATTCCTAGCGTGACACTAAACTCTAGAGGACTCTCATTAGTTGTGATAGATTGTGATGATGTAGCCAACCCAGTGACTTTATCAAGAAGTTTAAAGTTTTAATTTGCCTTTCTTTCCATTTGATCCCATATGCCTTCAAAGAATAATCTAACAATCACAGCATATTCAGAAATAATTTCAGTGCCCACATGTGCTTTATTTTAACTGAAAATAGTATTTTGCTTATTAAAAAAGACTCCTTTAGATTATTATAAACCATAATACACAACATAAGAAACAGAAAGTGAAGCAGATGGTGAAACTCAAGTTTTCATAAAATACCTTTCACACAATTTTTAAAAATCAGGATGAATAACTCTCCACAAATAACTTCTATTTCCTCCATGTTCCCTAAGTATAATAAAATATTTACCTTAGCAATTTATACCTAAGAGGTTATATACAAAATGACAAATTACCAAGTATTTACATAATAATTAACACCAGTTTTCCTACATTAGCATGATTGTAAACACATGTTGAAAAAATTTTGATTTTATTCCCAGAGAGAAAAATAACAAGAGCATATTTTAATTATTCCAAAGAAAGACATTGAAGTTTCATATTTATGTAAAAATGTGACTATCTTTGTTCCATGAATTTTGTACTTTGAAATGGAAAAATGATATTTAGACATTGCAGAGATTCTACACTTTTTTTAAAAAGCATGTCCCCACAGCTGTATTTGCAAAAATTCTGCATTGCATGTAGTAAATAATGAATGAGCTTTGGGGATATGAGATTACAATACCAAAGGTAAAGGAAGAAATAAATAAAATATCAGTAATGAAAACAAACCTCTAATATGGATGATAGGAAATAAAAGCCTTTTAATTTAACATGTTCATCACTGGACTATCTTTAAAAATCATGCCAAACCTGTTATTAAGCTGGATGGAATTTTGCACTAGATTATTGTTCAGCATTTCCAAGTACACTACCTGTATCATTTGGCCATAAAATTCCCTCTCCTTGAAATTATTTCCATTTCATTTTATTTTTATTGCACTTTACCTGATTCTTCTCTTAATCTGGTTCACTTTTTTTTTTTTTTAACTCATCTGGCTTCTTCAGTGACTGAGCTTTTCCTCTATAGCCAATAGGAACATCTTCAATATAGTGCTTCTCAGCATTGAAAGCACAATCCTCATATCCTCTTCCTAGTCTACATGCTTCCTGTGAAAATTTTCCCCACTCGCTCCAGAGGGGCGATAGTTCCTGGAGTATGACACCAAAGTCTGGTCTCTTTTTAGAGCTCAGTGTTATCCCTAACAAGTCATTCATTTTTTTCCCTAAGACTTACTTCTTTTTTTATCCCTGTCTCATTTAATGATGAAAAATATTTTCAATAAAGCAGAAATGAAACTTTGATAACAATGGTCAATTTCCCCATATCTCCAAAACAAAACCTTAATTTCTACCTCTCAAAAGCTCTTTTGAATATTTAGCTTCTCTTTTCACTACTCATTTGGATGATTAAAATGTTATTCTTTGCCCTTGCTTTGTCTCAAAACATTTGTTCATGTGGGTGCTGATAACTTACTAAAGCACAGAGATGATAGGATTACTGTCTAGATAAAACACTCTTTGATTACCTATTGTGAAACCTCTTATCATAGTATTCAGTGTCCTCCAAATTTCAATACCACTTTAGAGCTTGAGTCTTGATTTTTTTAAGGATTCCCATCATGCCATACTTGCTCCCATAATACTAATGATACAAACCCTTAATTCTCCATGACTTCCTGCCATTCTTCTCTGTTGATTCCATTCCTGAAATGACATGTGTGCATCCTTAGAGTTCCAGGACTGAGGTCCCTGTGAAGAAATATTTAACTCTAGGTAGATTTTTTTCTCCTTATCCATGCTCTTAAAAAACTTCTGTTTAAGCAGTCTTCATATAGTCTAGACTTAAGAGTCTGTAATTTAAATTACACCACTATTTATAGAAGAAATTAATAAATCATCAATATATTTATCTTAGTTTTACTCCTCTAAACATAAATGATATAAACAGAATAGTTTTCTCTATAACTCAATAAAAAGAATACTTTTTAAACATAATGAATTCTATTTTAGTGTAATTCCAAGGGGAAATCTGGGGCAAAATACCTTTGAAACCAAAATCAAAGGGAAAAATAAAGTAGGAGAGATGTTTATTGCTTAAAGACCGTATCCACTTTTGCTTGCCTGTGTCTTTCACCACCCGGGTGCAGAAAGAGACCCACCCAATCTCTCAAGTATAGAGATGTCTTTATTCTCTATAAGCAGTGATCGAGTTTACATAGATTTATAGGAATGAGAATATTTTCTATAAATCTAGATTACTTTATGCTATTTGGGAATAAGGGAAATTATGTATGATCTTTATATGTTTTGTCCTTTTCCCCTTTTTTTGTGAATAATAACCATATAGCATTCACTTTTAAGTATGACCAAAATATGAGCCTGGAAGTAATTTTTTGTTCTCATGATTTAAGAAGGCACAAATCTCCTATTTTCAACTAAAGGAGAACATACCAGTAAATGAAACCAAAATGTACTCTATAAATGTACTATAACAATACCTATTGTTAACTCAAATGCAAATAAATAATACAGCAGCTTTATGCAAGTAACACACACACTGGTTAAATACATGGACTTTGCAGCAGGCACCCTGATTTGCATTCTGTATTCTCTACTGGAAAGTGACATGTGACTTACAAATGAACCTCCTTTTTTGAGAACTTTACAGGATTGCTGTGTGTAAGGACTAAAAGGAATTATGTATACAAAGCCAGTCATATGTCATACATCAAGGACAGATATTCTCCTGAATTTCACTGGCTGACACCATATATAATAAGTACTACGCAACATAAGGTGAGAGAAAAAAGATGGAGGAATTATAGTAGTGATTAGGTGTATAAAATAAACATAGCACTAGCAAGTACTGTATACTGAGTGCATTGGTTCCTCCCCTTACCCACTGAAAGGAAAGGAGCGACACATAGCAGCAATTCACCGGAGAGTTCCGCTTTATTAGGGAAAGGTGCTGGGTTATATAGGAAGGGGCATGAATTGATTGAGGTGTCACTTCTACGGGGCTGGTGGCTGTTGGCTAGGTGCTGGGATTGGGAGGGGAGCGAGAGGTGATTGAGCCTCAGGTGGCGCCGGCGGGAACCGAGGACCCCGAAGAGAAGCCGGAAGTTTGCCATCTTACTGCTGGGGGTCGTTCATTCCCCCCTTTCTCCTCCATAGGGTTGTGGACATTGCTTTCTCTCTGGATGCTTCCTGCTGAACAGGGGCGGAGAAGGGAGTGAGGGCTTGAGGATTGGGAGGAAAGGGTTGATAGGACTCCCCACAGTAAGGATGAGTAGATGTGGACTTCTTCAGGTTTGGAAATCAATGAAGGTTCCCTGTAACCATAGGTTGGCTAAGAGGATATGGGTGTCAGGAGCCAGGCGTCTGCGGCCATTGTTTCCAGGAACAGTTTCCAGTGGAGAGAGGGGTCCATCTCAGCATGTGGTGAGGAGGTCACGTGAGGTTGAGGGATCTTCTGTGGCCAGAAGCTGGTAGTTCCTGAGTAAAAGCTGGTTGAAAGCTTGATTAGAGATTTTTCTGACTTGGGATTTGATGAACTTTATTATACATGGTAAGAAGAGACAGGTGAGAAGAATGATTATTATGGGGCCTGCAATGGGCTAGAGCTAGGTGAGGGGGTTTGTTAGTATTGAAGAGAATGGGTTGGAATTGGAAGCAGAGTGGAGGCTGGAGGCAAGGTCAGTGAGTTTGGTAATGTCAGTTTCTACAATGCCGGATTCGTTGATGTAATAGCAGCACTCTTCCCAGAGGAAGACGCAGGTGCTGCCCTTCTCGGCTGTAAGCAGATCTAGTGCCCGCCAGTTTTGAAGGGTGACTTTAGCTAGCGAAGTGACCTGTCTTTGGAGAGAGGCTAGGGAATCGGCAGTGGATGTCAGGGCTCCCTCAAATTTGGCATTGAGATCTCTAACTGCCTATAGAGAGTGACCCAAGGCTTCTCCCGAAAACCCTGCTCCAATGGCTGAGGTGGTTAAAGAGATACTGACTATGATGGGAAGGAAAGCAGCCCTTTTTGTGCGCAAGGGCAAGGGAGGTTGGAGCTTAAGAAATTCTGCCATGCTGTAAAGTGTAAGCTGTGGGATTAGGGTGATGAGAATGCAGGGTGTATCGGAGTTGAGAGGCAGTGAGTTGAAAAGACTGCTATTACACCAAAAGAAGTGTCCCGGTTGCGTAAAAATCTTAGAGCCGGAGGTAAGGGTGTAGATAGAGAGGCAGTGAAGTGCACTGGAGGGGGGTGGAGTTGGGCCTACACAGTGGTGGATGGTGAGATTATCTGCGTATTCTGGTTCCCATAGGGGTATGTCTGCCAGGGGGCAGAGGGGTTGTCTTTCTGCATGGAAGGAGTAGTTGGAAATATTAAAGGGCATGGCGGCCAGCAGTGGGTGCTGTAGTGATGCGCACAAGAAACAATTGGCTGTGTTAAGGGTGTGGTTGAGAAAGATGGTGGTGTCCTGAATGAGCTGTAATGAAGAGTAGGAGAAATGGGAAGAGGGGCGGGGATAAGAAGATGAAGAGGCGCTGTCAAGAGTTTGGATAATGACTTTTTCAGAATGTCTGCTATCTGATGCAACTTGAGAGATCTGGGAATGAGAGGGAACATACTTTTGAGAGATATGAAGGGTACCGTGGGGGGTCGAGGAACCCCCCGTAGTAAACTGAGGCTGTGACTCTGGCAGCCCATTGAGAGTCCCAGGGATCTGGGATTGATAAGGAGAATGAGCTGTTGGGATATTTCATGAAACGGTTGGAGAAGTAATACTGTGGGTACTGGAAGTTACTCATGTAGTGAATGGCGCAAGACCAGTAGGGACATCTCCTGTAGGTGTCTGGCTATCACCTGCAATAGGCTTGTTTTTGGTCATAGAGGAAGCAGAGGTAGGGAGAATAAGGATAGCTGCTAGTGAACACTTCGGTGGAGGGAGGAAAGTGGAGGTATAAAGGCTCAGAGCAGCTTTTCAGAGGGCAGTCTGGTGTGGCAATGAGGGCAGTAACTTTTGTTTGATGCTGTGTGTAAGTCTGTCTGACTTTGAATCGCCATACACAGGAGGCTGGGGTGGCGGGGAAGACAATAGGAATGAGGAAAAAAGCAAGAGAGCAGTAAAGGAGGAAAAGTCATGATTTGGGTATGGATGGCAAAGGGGGTGAACAGGATTTTGGAGGAAAGAGGACAGTAAGGTCAGGAGTCTGGAGGGAGGGAGAGTCTATAAACTTTTGTAGGTTAAGAGATCTTTTAGGTGATGTGGGGACAGAATGGTAAGGGGCGCTCTGAATGTCAGTTTATGAGCTGCCTTCTACAAGAGCTGTCTAGCGGCTAATGCTCGTAGGCAGGGGGCCCATCTCCAAACTGTGGGGTCTAATTGCTTGGAGAGATAAGCTACTGGGGCAAAGGATGGGCCATAATATTGGCCTAGGACTCTTAGAGCTTGACTGGACTTCTCATGAATGTATAATGAGAAGGGCTTCGACAAATCAGGAAGATGGAGAGCTGGGGCTTCTACAAGGGCTTGACAGAGCTTAATGAAGGAGTGTCGGGGTGAGGAGGATAATGGTTTTTTGGGGGGGGGCTCTTGCTGAGGTCGTATAGGGGTCTTGCCAACAGGGTGCAGGGAGAAGTTAAGGATCTATGCTCTAAAATATCTAGCCAGGCCTAGAAAGGAAAGGATTTCTGTCTTGGTTTTGGGAATGGGCAGGTCAGAGAGGAGCTATTTTCTGTCTAAGGTAATGGACTTTCTTTCTTGAGATAGAAGGAATCTGAGGTAAGTGACAGGAGGGGAAGAGATGTGAGCTTTGACGGGGGATACTCGGTAACTTCTGGAAGCTAGAAGGTTAAGTAGGGAGGCAGTGTCAAGTTGAGACTGTTCCCACGAGAGACTGCAGAGTAGAAGATTGTCCATGTATTACAATAAGGTGGACTTGGAGTGATCATGATGAAACTGTTTGAGGTCCTGAGCTAGGACCTGTCTAAAAATATGGGGTCTATCTCGGAAGCTTTGTGGCAAAACTGTCCAAGTGAGTTGTTCAGAATGTCTTGTGTATGGGTCCGTCCAGGTGAAGATGAAAAAATCTTGGGAGCAGGGGTCTAGAGGGATAGAAAAATGGGTCCTTGAGATCTAGGACTGAGAAGTGGGAAGCCGAGGCAGGGATCTGCGATAAAAGGCTGTATGGATTTGGAACTAAGGGATGGATAGGGACAATGGCTATGTTGATGAGGCAAAGGTCTTGGACAAGGCGGAAAGATCTGTTGTTTTTTAACAGCTAATATGGGGGTATTAAATGGGGAGTGAGTGGGTCTGAGGTAATTTTTGTTTAAGAGATCTTGAATGATGGGTTGGAGGCCTATCAGGGCTGAAGTGGTTAGGGGGTATTGGGCTTGACAGATATACTGAGAGGGGTCACATAATTTGATAGAGGCAGGGGGACATAGGGCCACGGAGGGGCTTGTAATGTCCCAAACTTTGGGATTTACATGGTGTATGAGGGCAGAACCGGAGCTTTCATTGGGTAGAGGGGGGTCGTCAGCTATGAGGGCCATCAGAAAGGGAGTACTGGGGGCTGTGGGAGTGGATATAGTTATGGAAACGTGGAGGAGGGAAAGGATGTCTCGTCTTAGTAAAGGGATGGGACACTGGGGCATAACCAGGAAGGAGTGGGAGAAAGGTATGGGATTGTCTAGGATTGTGCATAAAAAGGGGGGGGGTTAATGGGAAAATCTGTTTACCTCCTACCCCGACTATAGGAGTAATGGCAGGCATGGTAGGGCCCCGGTATTCTCGCAAGACTGAGAAGGTGGCTCCTGTATATAGGAGGAAGGAGATGGGGCGACCATCTACTGTTAAAGTAACCCTGGGCTCCTGTTTGGTGATGGAAATGGTCAGGCGAGAAGCCCCCAGGCCCCATCAATCTTCTTCTGCCAGCCCCACTACGGCGGGCTTAGGATGGGGGTTGTTCGTCCAGCCTCCCCTTCAGGTGGTTGGGCAATCAGACCCCCAGTGGCCTTTTTTGTGGCATCTGGGGCATGGGGTGGTAGGAGATCTGGGGGAGGGGCACACCCTTGACCAATGTCCCTCTTTTCCGCACTTGAAACAAGCTCCTGGGGGGGCTTGTTTGTAGAGGGGCGCCCAGGTTGTGGTTTTATCAGCTGAGCCAATATCTGGAAATTGGCCTGATCAGCCTTTTGTTTATGGCTGTCTTTCTCCTCTTCCCGGTTATGGAAGACTTTAAAGGCCACTGTTAGGATCTCAGTCTGCGGGGCCCTGTTCTAACTTTTTGAGTTTAGCTTTAATGGCAGGGTAGCTTTGAGCTAGGAAGTATGTCATAAGGACATGTCTTCCTTCAGGTGTTTCTGGGTCCAGGCTAGTATACTGTAATAGGGCTTGAGTGAGTCTGTCTAAGAACTCGGAGAGGATTTCGTCTCTCTTTTGAATTATGTCTTGGAGCTTTTGAAAATTGACTACTTTACAAACTGCCTTTTTCAGACGTGCTATTAAGCATGAGGCAAAAATATCTCATGAGCGGAGACCTACGGCAGTGTTGTAATTCCAGTGTGGGTCTTGTTCGGGGACAGCAGTGGGGCTAGGGGGATAGGTGGGGTCAGTCCTGTGGGTTTCGGTAGTGTGCGTTTGGGTGAAGTCCCAAACTCGTCTACGCTCTTCAGGGAGGAGAGTATTGGCCAGGAGCATGAAAATGTCATGATGCGTGAGGCTGTAAGACTGGAGGGTCCATTGAAACTCCCTGATGTATGTCGTGGGATCAGTGGAAAAGGAACTTGGGCGTTTCTCTAGTTGGGCTAAATCTCTTAAATGCCTTTGGATTCTGCTACCTCCAGGAGGGGGGCGATAATTTTGGGAGGTTCTCAAGACTAAGTCTGAGGGGGACTGAAGGGTTCTGGCTCAGTCTGTGGGGGAGTGACGTGGTCTAGCTGTGCCTATTCAAGCAGGTCCTGAAGTGCGGAAGGTGGGCAAAGAAAATAAAGACAGAATCAGACCCACGTTTTGCCAGCCTGCAGCCCAGCTGCTTGCCTCTGCTGCTTGCCTCTGCTGCTTTAGTTAGGCTTGAACTCATGACTCTGAGGTTAAGAGTCCCATGCTCTACTGAGCTACAGCAGGGCTCCAGTTAATTGCTTATGGAATGGGTAAGCAGAATGTTCTTTGTTCTCCATTCCTGCCACATAGGCAAGTGGGGGAAGGGCATATCTAGAAGCAGGGGCGGTGTTTTTACACATCTTCAAGGTCTCCCTATTTTCAGAGTGAGGAGTCTTGGCAAGATATGTTTTTGTGGGCAGATAACTTCTAAGGACTGCACCGGTTGTTCTCTAGCTTGTGCTTTCCCATGCTGCATTCAGAAATGGGGGAAGGTGCTTTCTCATTATCCCTACAAACATGTGAGAAGACAAAGGCGGTCCCTAACAGGGGAGAAATAGGTGATGAGGGCAAAGATGGAGGAGGCCCCCGGGACCTAGTTAAAGGGGGGGCTGAAAGGCTCAGGCTTAATCTGTGGGGGATGAAGGCAGAGGAGTTGAGATGGGGGAGGAGATGGTAGGGAAAGAAGGGAGAAGGGCTGTTGTAGGAGAAGAAGGGGAAGGGAGTGAACGGGAGGCTTCTGCGGGGAGGCGGCTTGCAGGCTAGGAGAACTTGGGAGGGGGCGGGGAGGAGGAGGAGGCGGAAAGCTTCTATAGGGAATCTCCTTCCATTTTTTCAGGCGCTGGCAGTAGTTAAAGAGATTGCGAGTGATGTTAGGATCAAGAGTTCCCCCTGCAGGCCATTGGTTGTTATTGTCTAGGGGGTATGTCGGCCAATCTTGGGAGCAATATTTATGGAGAAGTTTTGGTTTTATATCAGGCATCAGGGAGAGGGTAGCCAGATGCTTAAGCAGGCATTCAAGAGGTGAACTTTCAGGGAGGGATGAGGAGGCTCCCATGGCTAAAGGGCAGAGAAGAAGACAAACAGGGGAAGATGAACGGAGATCCTCGGACTGGAAGCAGACCGCAAGGAGACAAAGGGCATCCCCGATGATCCTTGGTGGTCTGCGGAAACTGGTATACGAGTCGGAATTTCTTAGGAAGTGTGGGTCGTCACCCAAACTTCCCTAAGAAGGCAGAGTGCCGGAGTCACGAGGTACCTAGCACTAGGCATTTTCGGCAGACAGAACAGATTTCGGCGGATGGAACAGAAGGAGGAGGGGGCGGGGAAAGGGAGCGTTCTTATCCGCAAAGGAGTCACCTCATTTATGGCTGTTGGAGGGGGGTGCCTGAGAGTCTGCCGCAGCCGTGAAGGCCTGAGGCGGGGATTTATGGCTGTCAGAGGAGGGGCCTGAGGGTCCACCGCAGCCATGAAGGCCTGAGGCGGGGAGAGTTACCTCCTCATCCCCAAGCATCAGGGCCTTGCCGGACGATCATGGTCAATGGCACTGCGATGGCTCGGGGAAGAGTGGCCCACTCCGGGGGGAAAACTTACCTAAAGTCCAGAGAGGAGTGGTGAGTGTGATGAGCTAACGCCGGAAAAAGAGGACGAGAGCAAGCTGCTGCTGGTGTTGGGGGGAAGATGGGGCCCAGTTGGGGTGTCCCGTCTCCCGGATTTCGGCACCAATGAAAGGAAAGGAGCGACACATAGCAGCAATTCACCGGAGAGTTCCGCTTTATTAGGGAAAGGTGCTGGGTTATATAGGAAGGGGCATGAATTGATTGAGGTGTCACTTCTACGGGGCTGATGGCTGTTGGCTAGGTGCTGGGATTGGGAGGGGGGCGAGAGGTGATTGGGCTTCAGGTGGCGCCGGCGGGAACCGAGGACCCCGAAGAGAAGCCGTAAGTTTGCCATCTTACTGGTCGGGGCCCTTCACCCACAGTTTCCTTTTCCACAGTTGAAGTTGCCTTCTGTCAGTCACGGTCCAGAAGCAGATCATCTTCCTGTGACATATGGACAGAAGGGCAGTAGTTGCCTAATTCTACATTGCAATTGCCTACATCATTTGCCTTGCTTCATCTCATCACATAGGCATTTTATCATCTCACATACTGTACTCATAAGGACGAGTACAGTACAATAAGACATTTTAAGAGAGATCACATTTGCATAACTTGTACTACAGTATATTGTCAGAACTGTTATATTTTATTATTAGTTATTGTTGTTAATCTCTTATTATGCTTAATTTATAAACTAAACTTTATTATAGGTACATGGATGTGTGTGTGTGTGTGTGTGTGTGTGTGTGTGTGTGTAGGAAAAATCGTAGCATATATAGGGTTCAGTGCTATTGGTGGTTTCAGGCATCCACTGGGGGTCTTAGAACATATGCCCCATGGATAAGGGGTGACTACTATACCAAAAAAGCTTTCTATATGTTAAATTATTTAATACCTACCATAAATATACTATGAGGATAACCAATTTTACAGAAATGAAGTGATAGACAGGGAAAGTAATGTGTACAGGTAGATAAATGGCAAATCATCAATTAGAACTCAGGGGTACCCAGTTCCAGAGATCCCACTCTTCTTAATCACTGAAGTCTGCAAGATTATCCTAATGTCAGAGTGGTTTCACACTTTCTGAGAAATGTTAAGTATTTAGGTACTTTTTCCTGATATAGGGCCTGCAAATCCTTATTTTTTAAGGCTTTATTTTTAGAGCATTTTTAGGTTTACAGTAAAATTAAGAGAGAGTTCCCATCCACTCTCTGTACATTCAAAATCTCCCCTATTATCAAAATCACTTACCAGAATGGTACCTTTTTGTTGTTGTTGTTTTTCCCAAGAATAAACCTACATTGATAACTAATAGTCACTTAAAGTCCATAGTTTACCTAAGGGTTCACTCTTAGTGTTGTACATAAAATGGGTTTTGAAAAATGTGCAATGAACCATATTTATCATTATAATACCATATGGAGTATTCTCACTGCTCTAAAAATCTTCCATGCTCTGCCTATTCACTTCTGTCCTACCCTCTCACCATATCTCTGGCAAGCACTAGACTTTTTAGTGTCTTCATAGTTTTGATCTTTTCTAGAATATTATATAGTTGGATCATACATGTAACCTTCTAGATTGGTCCTTTCACTTAGAAACATACATTTAATTTCCTTTATGCCTTTCATGATTTGATAACTCATTTCCTTTTTTGCACTGAATAATATTCCCAAATCTGGATGTACCAGTTTATCCATTCACCTATTGAAGGACATTTTGGTTGCTTCCAAGATTGGGCAATTTGAATAAAGCTACTATAAACATCTGTGTGCAGGTTGTTATGTGGAAATAAGTTTTCAGCTCCTTTGGGTAAATGCCAAATAGCAGGATTGCTGTACTATATAGTTAGATTTTATTTAGTTTTTATTTTATTTATTTCTTTTCTTATAATACATGCATTCAATGCTATAAATTTTCCTCTAAGCATTGTTTTCATTGTTTTCATAACATCCCACAAATTTTGATGAATTGTGTTCTCATTTTTATTTGGTTCAAAATATCTTAAAGGTTCTCTTAATTTTTTTTTATTCATGTTATTTAGAAGTATATTTTATTTAACCCCCATCTATTCGGGGATTTTACAGTTATCTTTCTTTCACTGACTCGAGATTAATTCCACTATGATCTGAGAGCTGGCATTTTATGACTTCTTTTAAATTTATTCAGTTTGTTTTATGGCCCAAAATGTAGTCTATCTTGGCCAATGTTCCATGTGAGCTTGAGAAAATGTAAGTTCTGCTGCTGATGGATAAAAGTCTATAGATATCAATTATATTCAATTGAATGATGGTGTTGTTGAGTTAGCTACTCCCCTACTGATTTTCTATCTGCTGGATCTAACCAAGAGGGTCCTGGGCTTCTGTAGAAAGTCGAACAACTCAGTACTCTGGGAAGATTTTTCAGGAATGGAGAAATATGTTCTAGGAAGAAAGAACAGCATCAGATGAAGGCCAGGAGGCTGGATAGATGAGCAATGGCTTGGTGCTTTAGAGGAACTGAATAAAATTTCATATTGACAGAACAGGGCAAAGGGAGGTGGGGCTGGGGACAACAGCTAGAGGAAAGCGTGAAGTGCACAAATGTGACCCTGGAGGAATTCAGGAGACAAGGTAAATATTTTATGATTAACCTCAAGAGAAGACAGAAAGATTGTAAACAGTCTAGCCATATGTTGAGGTGTATATTAATGTCACACAGCCTGCAGTGTGGTGAAGAGGTTGGAGTGGGGTAGTTTGGGGACAAGGAGTGAGTTGAAAGGCTATTAAGAAACAGCAGTGACAATAACCCAGGCAAAGATGTCACTAGGCAGTGTAATTTCTGTAGTGTGGTTGATTGTGAGTGTGTGGAAAGGAAGAATTAGGTAGTAAGGCTGGGAGAAGGGGCCAAGCAATAGAATGCCTTGCAAGTTATAACTTCTGTTTATACTTCATCCAGCATATGTCTGGACAACACAGAGGAATGTCCTATGTAAATGTGAATATTCATGTTCAAATAACCAAGAGATGATGGTGGCTTTCAAGTAGGATGCTGACAGTGGGAATTGAGATGGTAATATCTGGCAAAATGTAAGAGACAGAAATAGTTTTGACAAGTTTATAAATGCATACTTTACATAATATATATGCACATATTACATACACATTGTATATACAATATATTAATAACATGCATGTAGAAGGTGGGGCGGAGGAAAGAGTAACCAGAGAGATGACTCAGGATTTTAGCTTGAGTAACTAGATGAATTTAAATAATAGTTAGTATTTATTGACCACATACTGTTTGCTATGCAGTATTCTATGGGGCTTACATGTATCAACTAATTTCATATTCACAACAATCATCTCAGGTGTTGTCGTTATCCTTATTTTGCAGATAAGAGATGTGAGGCACAGAGCTTGTACAAGATCACAATTAGTTTAAATAGCAGAACTTGAACACCTGGCTGCCTGAGCATCCAACCATTTAATCATTTTGCTCTTCTACCTAGATTGTTGTGATATTTACTGAGACAGAGACTTCGAAGAAATACTCAATTTGGATCTAAAGAAGAAAAATGAATTCCATTTTAGACTTGTTCATTTTGAAGGGCCTGTGATACAGCCTAATGGAGTTTTCCAGTGTCTACTACTGTTATTTAAGTCTACAGTTCAAGAGAGAAATGTAACTGGGAGATTTAGATTGGAAAGTTTTCAGTGAACAGATAGATGCTGAAGTCATGAAAGTAAATGAAATTGTCAAAGTGAGAGGAGAAGATGGAAGTGGTGTATCATTCCCCCAGTTATGGGTCTTAGAGGGAATATAAAGATGTAAAACATTATCCCCTCACAGACTCCCATCTCATGGGAGAAATAGATGACTAAACAGACAATTGCAGTATGGAGTGATAAGTGATAAATCAGAAGGCAGAAGCACTAAGAATAATTTACCTTCTTAAAGGAAGGCCATAGTCCATGAAACTACTTCCTGGAGGCTGCAATACCTGAGCTGGGTCTGGAATAATGGTGTGGAGTAAATCAGGGGAAGAAGAAAAGTAAGTATCGGTTAACTTAGGCAGTAGATGTCCTGGTAGTTTAAGCAGCCCAAGAAAAAGCAGTAACAATAACCCAGGCAAAGATGTCACTGGGCAGTGTAATTTCTGTAGTGTGGTTGAATTGTGAGTGTGTGGAAAGGAAGAATTAGGTACTAAGGCTGGGGGAAGGGGCCAAGCAACAGAATGCCTTGCAAGTTTTATCTTCTGTTTATACTTTATCCAGCAAATGTCTGGACAACACAGAGGAATGTCCTATGTAAATGTGAATATTCATGTTCAAATAACCAAAGAATAAGAAAGAGCCTATTTTTTCCATATCTTAAAGATATTTCACTTGCTGTCTCTGAATTTTACCATTTTGTCATGGCAGAAAGAGTTTAAAGACCTGTGTGTATCAGGAAACATGATGTCAATTTATTTTTCATTCAATGAATGTTAACATACTTCTTGCCCTTCCAAAGTTTAAATTCTGTTGTCATAACATGCTTTATCTGGAGCCACTCCTGCCGGTAATTGAAAATCCCTGAAAGTACAAAGAAATTTGTTCACACATGTAATTGTGTAGGGTCCGGCTTAACACTCTTCAAGTTAAATTCCAGATATTGTCACAACAACCTACATGTATCACTCCTTTTTAAAATAGACGTCTCAAAATTGTAATTTAACATATTCTTAAACTTTGTTGAAACAAGCTTACCAAAAGAGTAAAGCTTACTTACTAAATAGCTGAAAGGAAATGTACATAATTTTTTAAATTAATTTTCATTATATTATTTAATATTATAAAATCATGATCCAGTTAAATGTCCCCAGTCAATTTGGCAATGGCATTCAAGCAAATATATTTTAACAGAATAAAAATTCTGGACAGAACATAAGAAAAAATAAGACATCTGTTTATAATTTGGACAATTACGAATGTCATTAGCAAGTATAATTTATGAGATTCTTTTTATTTATGCTAATGTCAATGTGTTTTCTATCTTCTCATTTGGATTGTAATGGAGGATCTCAAGATGACTGACACACTTTCTTCTCCCTGTCAGATTAGATGTTTTTCTCCTGCGTGTGTGTGTGTTTTGCAGTATTCCTACAGGGCTCTTAATGAGCCATCAATTACTTGTGCAAATTGGAAGCAGAAACTAAAAGTCCCCCTACCCAAGGTGTTAGTACATGACTTTAAAACACTTGAATTTCAACACATGTATATTAACCTTTGTGCCCAGACACATAAAATATTATTTTGTGCTTTAATGAAGTTATATAATCATTGGGTTGGAGATTCCTTCACAGTGGGTGATTAGGCTGTATTTAATGAGGGAGTAGAGAGTTATATATATTACATATGCATCACTTGAGGCAAAAGAGTGAAACCTTCTTCATTCCTTACTTTTAATCCAATATACTACTTTGGAAAGTGAAGTAAATTTTAACAAAAATGATATATTTGACATGCTCCTTTTAGTGAAAAGTTTTACAACAATGTGTCACTCCAAGTCAACAGTGAATAACTCAGACCATAAATATCACTGAAAAGGGGACTCTCTTTTCTAGAACACTCCCTCATTGAAATTCACCCACTCTTTTTTTCTGCATGGCTTCTATATTTTGGAAGGTATTAAAGTAATATTTTACACAGGTTTCCCATATTACTTTCCTCTGTAATTCTTGCTTCCCTTCTCATCTTCTTGCTAGAATTTGTTCGCCAGTCAGCAGGAACAGAGAAAAGGTACTTAACACCTAATACTTCTTAAGTATTTACTCTATGTTTAACTGTGTTTTAGCCCTTTTTAATAATCATTACAAAGGACGCTTGCTGTATGCTGATATTATTATCCTGGCTTAAAGATAAGGAGACCTCAAAATCATTCACAAAACTACCAAGTGACAGAACCAGGATTTTCACATGGGCAGGAGTCCTAGGCCAGTTTTCCATTTAGCCTTTACTCTGTATTCTCTTTCGTTTGATAGAATCCAGGTGGGAAAGGGGTGAGTTTAACGGAGAAGGGTTTTTTGTGAGGTTTTGAGTAAAGATTATCAGCAGTCAAGTTCAGTGTTTAAATGTACTGAATAGAAACGTGTTGGAAAAAAGGAGAGTTTTGAAAGATGCTGAGTTATTTTGCGACCCCTCATGACATTCTAGACATGAAAATAAAAGAGACTGTCATTATTTTAACATGACCTTGTGAAAGTGCTCCCAGAATGAGTCATGAGCATTATGGCTTAGTAAGCATTATATTCTCATGGATAGTGAAGTCTTCACCACTGGAGGCGTCAAGATTCTTACTGAGCACATCCTCCATCTCAAAAGGGGAGTTTTCTCAAGCCAATAAAATCATGCCTCCCTGTAAGAAAAAAAACAAAAATATTTTTTTCAGAGCACTTTTTGTCTCCCCCCCACCCCTTTGTTCACAATAAAACATTTTAATCATTGTGAGCTCCAACTAAAATGGCCTCTAGCTGCCATATATGCAGCCCTGGAGGAAGTTGTAATAAGTACTCAACTTGCAGAGAGAGAGAAAGCTCTAGAGTGCAGGCCCCAAACACAACGCAAAGGCCGCACAGTTTAAGCTAGCAGCACTGCAAAACCGTCGGAGGAACAAATTAGAAATGGGCTCATAGAGCTAGACAAGAATTCTATTCCCATTAAAGAATCTGATGATCAATGTTACCATTTCTCCCAATTCTTATTCTTCAGTAATGATCAGCTTTCCAATCACCACCACTGGCCCACCGTTTATTATCCTCACCCTAGGTGGTGTGATGATAAATGTTTAATGACCATCTCTAATATATCTTGATAAATAAACAAATACAATAGGAATAGACATTTATTATTAACTTTACTCATATAAAGGATGTATAGCACACAATTTATTAATAATAAAACACCTCAATCATCATTATAAATTCTTTATCACCTTTAATTCTTGCAGAACATGTTTGTTGAATTTGCTGAACTTTTGTGTCTCTAGCCAACTACGTTTGCAACTGATGCAAGAGCGAAGTTGCCAAATGTATGTTGGATCTTGGTTGATATTTTTATTTGCATTAATAAGTAGGACAAAAATGAAACAAGGAGAGACATGCCAGAACTATAACTCATTTGTAATACATGTGACTTCTTTGCTAAACTGAATAATGGCTTTCAGAAAGTGGGAATATGTTCAAAATTTTTGTAATATTTACAATTTAATGGCAACATATGCAACAAACTTTTAAGTTTAATGTATTTTAGCAGCAGTTTTTCTAACATTTAGAAAATCAACAAAAACAAGGAAAGCCTTGATATGTAGAATTTCACATTTTCTGTGGGATAAATACTCCTAACATCATCAGTTTTTAAATTATTAATATAATGTTACTGAATGCAGAATTAGGAAGAGATACGCAGTAGCAAACCATTTTGAAATTTCTAAACTTTATGGTACAATAGAGTTAAATAACCTGAAGGGCAGAAGTAATAGTAAAATGTAGTACAATAATTAGACATCGATAATAATGAGTTTTAGTATTTATTAGACTTATTTTAAAATAATTATTTAAAGTACAAATTCATATAATTTAATTTTGAATGATGGTTGTTTGATCACTGACTTGGAAAATCCTTGAGAATTCAGGTGTCCCTGCCCTGAGCCATCAGGAGCCTGCCCTACTGCTGTCACCCTCAGCAAGTGGATTGTCACAGAAACTGGCTGATGAGACTCTCCTCCAAGTGCAAGTAACCAGTATAAAATAACACTAACATAGTCCTTGTTGGTTTTTTCAGGATGAAGTGGAGCATAAATCAGTTTTCCAGGGACTCATTTAAGAAATCTAGAAGCAAGTTTTCTGAACTAATAAGTAAGTTCAGCAAAATAAGGTCGGTGTATAAAAAAAATTTTATTTCTAAATAATAGCAAGAGAATGTGTAAATCAAATTTTCAAAAATTCCATTACTGTAACATCAAACATATAAAATGCTTAGGAAGTAAGAAAAATGTGTGTAGGACATGGACACTTTAAACTACAAAGTATTACTGAGAGAAACTACAGGTGATTTAATAATGGCAATGCATAGATGTTCATAAAAGAAAAGAATCAGCAGTGTTAAGATATCGGTTCTCCCGAATTTTACCTATATATTCTAAATAACAATCACAGTAAAATTTAATTTCACCTTTTTTTATCATTTCTAGAATTTGTATGGAAATATGAAATACCTGAAATATTTTTTCAATAATTTGAAAAAAAGGACAAAGTTTAAAGACATGTACTACTTGATTTTACCACTTATTCTAAGCTACTTTATTGCGATTGTGTAGTATTGGCATACCATATAAACACCTTATTTAAGATTCTCTAGTATAGTCAGCCCATATAAATCACTAGGTTTGAATGATGATTTCTGAAATAGAAATGCTTCAATATGGTCAGTTGATTTTCATTAAAAGTACTGATGACATTCAATTAGGAGAGGATTTAATATCTATATGTAAAAAATAAATGAAATTCTATCCCTACCTCTCCCTATATAATCCACATTAAATAGATCACAGAGCTAAATTTGAAAGCTAAACTACAGAACTTCTGGAAGAAAGCATAGCAGAACTCTTATTAACCAAGGATAAGAAGAGAGTTCTTAGAAAACAAACCATTGAACAATAAAAACTGGTAATTCAATAATTTTTAAATGAAATTTCATTAAAATTTAAAACGTTTGCTTTTCAAAACTCACTGTGAAGAAAATAAAAAGGCATGTCATAGACTGGGAAAAAACATTTGACAAAATTATTTCTAGTAAGGAACTTCTGCAACGGAGTGGCAAATAACTCAATTTTTTAAATTAATAAATGATTGAAAGAGCTATCTCACAATATATCTGAAGACTATATGAATGGACAGTAAGCCCCTGAAAAAAATCGATATCATTAGTCATTAGCAAAACACAAATTAAAAACCCAGTAAGGCACCATTTCACACTCAAGAAAATGGTGCAAAACAAAAAAAGACTGAAACTATCAATTTTTCTTGAGGATGTGGAGGAACTAGAACTCACATTTGCTGGAAGGAATGTAAAGTGGTACAACTGCTTTGAAAAACAATTCAGCAATTCCATATGAAGTCAAATATATACTTACCGAATGACCTAGATATTTAATCAAGAGAAATGAAACATGTTCAAAGAAAGGATCGTAGTAAGATGTTAGACAAAATAAATGGAAACAGCATGCACATAAACAGGTGAATAAGTAAATAAACTGTGGACTTTCCAAAGCATGGAATACTACTTAGACATAAAAATAAACAAATTACTGACATATACAACATGAACAATTCATAAAAGCATTATGCCAAATGAAGGAAGCAGATACAAAAGACAACCTGATTCCATCATACTATCTGATTTCATCAGAATCAGAATGTTGATGAAGTACATGTTCTTTAGCTTGATTGTGGTGGTGTTTATATGACTATATACATTTTTAAAAATGAATCAAATCTTACATATATTTGGTGAATTTTTAAAATATAAATTAAATTTCAATAAAACTGATTAAAATATGTTTCTCAGAGGAATTCTGAAGGAATATATAGAAATAATAATAGTTACTATTTTATCTGTTTGTGATTATAGGTTTTTTTCACATTTTATAAGTCTTTAAATGTTTCTGATATTTGTTAGCTAAATTTAAAAAAATTAATAATGTTTAAATGTTATTATTTAAATAAAAATGATATGGTGTACCATAGAGAACTTTATTCAGAAATTCTACTTGCTTAGCTTAACTATAATCTTAGAAAACAACCAGCAAAATTTGAGTCATAAGAGCTACAAGTGTGTACTTGATTAATGCCTATTGAAATAATTCAGCACCCACCTGCACATCCTGCTTTCAAGGCTTATCACCTTGAAACAGAGGTATGTGTGAGAGAACTGCATACATGTGGGCATTTATTAAGCAGCCTTGATCTTGGCAGATTTATTTTTAAATGTATCACTTATATCCAAGCTTATATCACTTAATGAGTCACCAGAATGTGACTAATGTCACTTCTATATAGTCTTTGAAAAATGTTCAACATTTAGATATTAAACATAATATATTCATGTTGCCCTCCTGAGAAAGCAAATGAAAAAATACAGTGAGAAAGTAAAATAACAAGGCATGAATAGCTTTAGTTAATATTTTGAACAATATACATGCATATTATATATATACATACATATGTTCATGCACACAGATATACACAAATATATTTATATATAGCATTTATCTAGTGCCTAAAGTTATCCACGTTTAGGAAGTACATTGAATACCATATGAAGATATTTCAGTAACTGCATTATACCCCATCATGGAGACAATTTAATGCAACCATTCTCATATCACATATTCTGTTATTATAATTAATTTTTCCATAAACCCATTTTCACAAAAATCACCTAAATTTTTGATGTTGCACAATGACTCCTGCCTTACCCTCCAGTCCATCTGGGCTCTGGAAGCATGACTTGAAAAATAAGTTTAATTTTTAATAATTTACCTCTCAAGTCTTCAGGGGAGTGAGGAAAAAGTCACTCTTATCCATGATAAAGCGTATTATACTCTTAGGAGTTTCCATGTATTTCCTCTAAATTACCAGCAGTCTCTCCTTTTTCTATTTCATCAACTACACAATTCTCCTAGATCAGAATAATGTAAAACAATGTTTCTCAATCTATCCTGCACATTAGAATCTCTGAGGAAATTCTCAAATATTTAAATTCCTAGATCCTGGCCACGAAGATTCTGACTGAATCGGCCTTGGGTGAGTCCCAGGCGCTGGCAGTTCTCCGAGCCGCCCAGACGGCTCTGATATGAATGTGCATCTGTGTCAAAAACCACTGCTGCACAGGGTTCCCCAGACAGATTGGAACTCTGTTTATTTCTTCCAGCTGGGTCCACAGTTCTTGGGCTACATTTGATCGTATCTCTAACTTTTGTGCCCCCAAATCACCTCAGTGTCTCGGGTTTCAGTTTCACAGTAAATTTTCATTGTTAAGCAACAGATTTTCCTTCTTTCCCTTCTGCAGTTGTTAGGCAGGAAAACAGAAATTAGCAGGATGAAAAGGAGAAAGGATCCCCCCAAGATGACTCAGGGAGCTGATCAAATAAAGACAGAAAGGCAGAAATGACTCAGAGAGTTAATCAGATGAAGCCACAGGGTCCAGGGGTGACTCAGGAAATGTCCAGGGTCCCCCCAGATAACAAACATCAGAAGCACAGGCACAGCACAGCCCGTCCCCATTTCACCAATCAGAACAAGCCTAGAGAGCTGACCGCTGTCAATAAATGACCTCTCTGCCCTGCCTAAACCACACAAAAGCAGCCTCAGAATGAGCAGCCAAGCCTGCCTGTCTCACCTGAGGCAGGCCTGCTCTGCTACTCTGTGCAGAGTGTATTAAAACTGACTTTGCTTTCTTGACTTTGGTCTCTCATCTCACTGTATCTGACTTCCCTGCGACACCGAGCCGAGTTCCTTCCTTCCTAACACAGTCACAGGCTCAGTAACTAAAGAGTTGTCATTGGGTCCTAAAATATTTTCAATTCATATTATCAGTACATGAATTCAGTTTTATGAAATTTTACAAACTTCTGAGCCCCTCTGACAGGTATGCTTAAACTGGGCTACTTTCCGAGAGACTCTGAGTATCATCTGTTTCAGAGGAATGAATTTCCAGATCTGCTTGTAAATGGACTTTCTCCTAAGATTTTGTTCCCTCTTCCCACCTTCCCCTTCACCTCAGCCCTCTTCCACCTTACAAACAAAAAGAACAACCTCTCTCTCCCAAATCTGACAGAATTGCATGCCCCTGGGCATAAAGCCTCCAGTCCTCTAAACCACTGGGATGGGTGAAGACTGCTTTAGTGAGTAATCAGAGCACCAAAAACCAACACAGGGCCTTCTGTCTTTTACATTATGAAATATATGTAATAAGCATGATCCATGCTACAAGAAAAGATATTTTATTCCCATTCTATAAAGAACTGGAATAAAAGATTTATAGAATATGGACGTGGGGAATGACAGCAATTCTCTTTCACCTACCTCACTTCTTCTGTCCCTTGACCATTGAGAATGAGAGCACAAGACTGGCAAGGGACATTTCTGTAAAAGTCCTCAGAGAGACACTAATATTGGCTTTTCATATATTAAAACACAAGCAATTCGTATCAGCTCTTCCAATATTCACTTAAGATTTGCCATTAGCTGGAAAGCAAAGAGTCTTCAAACAGCTAAAGAAATAGTTTAGTGATGTTGATTTCAAATGTCAAACTGGAATGTTTTTTTGAAATTACCAGTATTCCCAAGTTACAGTGGATAGAAATCAGTCCCTCTCAAAATATTATGTGACTTCTTCAGATTAAGTGGATATTTAAATGTATTTAAACCATATTTTATGCCATTGTATTTTATACTCATGTGAGTTCATCTTACACAATTTTAATAATTTCCAGACCCTTTTAAAAAGGTCAAATGATAGACTAATTTCTCTTTGGTTAGCTGTAGCAGAATATACACCTTTTTTTATTACAGTAACATTTCTTGGCCCCTAAGATGGAAATTTTTGAAAGAACTCTGAAGAATCTTCTAACCAATATTCCAATGTCTGCTGTCACATTCACAGCATGATGCCGCACTTGCTGCCTCCCTGAGAGTTTTAGGCACTCAGCAGTATATGGGTGGTTCTATATCCTGATGGTTCCAGCACCACCACTGTAGCATAAAGGCTCCAGAGCATCTTGGCTACTCTGATGAATGAGACCAGAGCCTGGAATGAGCCTGTAGCCACCAACCTTCTCTCTCCTCCAGGAAAATGTTTGATTTCTTGAGGAATTGCCTATTTCCTGAGGCTTCCATTAGAAGGTGTTGTAGACTTCAATCTGCTGGGCTCCATCAGCACAGCTGCTTCTGTCTGGATTTCAGATGGCCCACCTCATCCTCTACCAAGCACTCTCCCCAACCCTGAAATTTCACCCTTGCTGAGACCCCATTATGTTTCTTTTGGATTTCAGAGATGCTCCAGGAGCCATTTCAGCTTATGATGTGTCAACTTTTTTCTTTCACCCTGAAGAAACTAATGTGGAAGGCATATTCAAATTTACTCTTAGTTATAGGATGATGATTGTCATCTGTTTCCTTAGATTTCTATCCATAAAAGGGACTACAGGACTAAAAGAGAGGGACACTTTTAAGATTCTTGAGGTGATAGAGTGATACAATTTAATACAGAGAACTAAAGCCATAAAGAAAGCCATAGGCAGGCCCAGCCTCTCTGTCTTTGTGGAGCTCATGCTTGACTAGATGCCAACACCATGCCCTCAGATTGCACTTTGTGCTTCTAAAAAATGTCTTCATTTCTTTATCCCCAGGGAAAGAAGCAGCTTTGTTATTTGGCAAACACTTCTGGTATGGGACTATTTACAGAATTGCTGAATTAACCTTCCATTCTCCCTCACGCTTCAGGTGTCTGAATCTCAGAAATCAGCTAGTGCTGGCTGAAACGAGGGGAAAAGGGTTATCTCGGATCTAAACAGAGAGGAGGGCAGCAAATTTCCTCAAGTGAAATGGCGTGATCCTTAGTGGAACTTTGTCAGCCAGTGACCCCACAGAGTAGCAATGTTCCCCAAGGTAGGAAAACACATCAACGACACGGCGTCTCCGACTTCACACTGCTGACCAGGGCTGCTGATTTCACTCTATAGACATTCAGGAATGTGAAATATCAAAGAGGTAACATATTACTGTGACTATAATAAAATAATACTGCTTTGTCTCCAATGTAATGAAGAATGGTGTATTAAAAAATACATGTCTGCCTGCTTAAAAGATTAATAAACTAAAAACAGAAACATAATTCCCATTTAACTCTCCCACCACATTATCTGTGATATCGTTTACTAATATCATAGGATCAAACAGCTTGAAATATCTTTTTTGTTATTGTTTGAAAATCTGAGAGGAAGAAAGTGATAATTTGTGACTTTTAGCATGTATTTGATTGCTAATGAAATTTATCAAGACTTCATATTCATTGGTATTCATGAGAATTGTCTTTTTATAGTTGATCTTTAGGGTTTTTTTTAACTGGTTTATCTGATTTTTAAAATTTTATTTTGGCTAGTTGCTTCTTTGCTTCACTAATATTTTGATATAGCTTGTGAATTTATTTAGTTCCACTGTTTGCTAATTTCTCTTAAATTACTAATCTGGAAATTATCTGTAATTCTTAGGCATATTTTACTGTATTTCTTAAAATATTTAGGGTTCAAATCTTAATAACATTATGTTTAAACTATATGACTTAATGATATAGACAATGAAGTCTGAATTTTTCTCTAGACACTGTATCCATAATACATTCAATATGTCTTGCTGTCTAGTATTTTATGAGAAATTTCAAGCTACTCAGTAATTTGTCTTTCTGTGATGTTTCCTTTTCCTTAGTTAAGTGTGATTTTCTATTTGCTATTTAATATCCAGATATTATATATTTCTCTTTTCTATAATAAATTTCTATTTCTTTTGAATGGTGATTTGAAAATATTACAATAGAAAGAAGAAATAAAATTTTAATTATAATTAAGAAATAGAATTAATAATAAAGAAAAAAAACAGGACACCAATGGGCTGGAAAACTAATTTACTTAAGAAAAAGGAAGAAAACACAAATACATAAAATAGGAAATATTAAGGGAAAAATAATCAGTTACCGAAGAAATTACACAAATTAAATTTTGCACACGTCCAGTTCCTCATTGTAACTCTGGGGGATAAATCTGTACCCAGCCTGGGCAAAATACTTTTGAAACCAAATCAGTCAAAGGGAGAAATAAAGTGGGAGAAATTTATTTATTGATGACAGTCATCCACTTCTGCTTGCCCAGTGTCTCTCACAACCGGCCACAGAAAAGGGTCCAGATAAGCCCTCACTTCCCCTTGTAATTACCTGTTGATATGGAGATGGACTCCTCCTCTCCACCCCTTGGAAACACCTATTGATATGGAAATGAACTTTGGCCAGGAAAGAGATTCTGGAAATATTACAATATTACCCACACTCATGAAGTTAATATGAAAAAAGAAAAAATAGATTCACTGGATATGTTATAAAAATGTAATTCCCCTAAAGCAAATATAAATTATAAAGAAAATAAAAATATTATTATAGAAGAAATATAGAATATTTCCATAAACACTATTCCCTTAGAAATACTGAATCTGATAAAACCATAAAGTTGTTCTACCAAAACCAAACCTTGAAAATACAGATAAGTAAAATATCATGTAAAAATGTTCAGAATATATTTAAAAGAGGAAGAGAAAGTCTCTTACTTATTATTTTAAAAAAAGTTTGCCAAATCAGAAAACATATATAAATCAATCTCAAACAATATTCAAAAACCCTTTAAAATATCAGCAAAAAAAAAAAAATACTATGGAGACACTGGACATATTCTCAGTAAATTGGGAATAAAAATAAAATATGTGTACAGTTTAACATTTTTCTGAAAGTGCTGACCAACATACTTAGAAAAAGAAAGATTTTAGAGATTTAAAAAGTGTAAAGATGGATTGACAAAACTGGTTTTGGACATTATATACTTAAGTAATTAGCAAACTCAAGATAGTTGGGGAATGGAGATAATGTTGGTAGCTAAACAGTGCTCAGTTGATAAAAAAGATTCACAGGCCCCAAAATGGCAATATTTATGATTCTATTTTTTACCAAAAAGAAAATACACTATAGCAACAGAAATACAGTAAGGATATTCATAGCAGGTACAGACTCACATTATCTTCACTCTGGAAAGGCCACAGGGAAGCACTTCATTTCTCAGATCATCACTACTGGCTTGTGCACAAAACATCTCGAGTAATTCAACACAGAAAACATACAGACATTATATCTATTTAAATCTGACTGGCACACACATAATAAAGTTTAATCAATGAATTATAAAGAAATAGTTGACATGGCATGTCAATTGCACATTGTGTGAATGTAGATGAGATATTATTTATAAACATATGTAAAGTACAAATCAAATACCAAAGGCATTCAGGTTCAAATTTTAAAGTGTTTTTTTCTAAAAAATAATAGAGAATCTTAATATGACATAAGATGAAATAACCTTAGAGGGCTTCTTGTCAACGTTTTAGTATTCCATTTGAGAAAATTCAGGTCTAAAACTCAAATTTACCCATGTAGAAAAATGCCAGGACTCTAGCTGGGACCATGATGCCTAGCAGGATGTGGATGTGCAGAGCAGGCATGTTGAAATTGACTTAGAAAAAAGCATATTGATTCTCTTCATAATAAAATGTTTATTTCATAATAAAGGATTTTGTCTCATTCTTTATTCTAATCTCTTAAAATCTCCTTTAACTCCATGATATCTATTTTACAGAAAACAAGGAATGTACTCAAAACTACATGTTTCTAAATTCAGAGTTTCTAGGCCATTAAAGAACTTATAATACCTTTGTTTATGATAAGTAATAGAGTGTGAAGCAAAGACAAATAATTTAAAATTATTATTACTTACAATACAAATAATAACATGCTTTTTACCTGATATGTTGATTCAAATATTCCACTAGCTTGTGAAAGGCTATATCCTTTCCTAAGATTGGATATTTTCTTTGAGATTTGGAAAAATAGAATAAAAAATTATGTAGAGAAAACTTATGAAAAAGCTTATAAATCAAGTTAGATTTAAAAAAGAATCAAATAGTAGAATAATTAGAAGAATGAGGAATGATTGTCAGTTTAAATCATCATATATGTATCATTTCAATGTTTGGGCCATCTCAAATCACAACAAATTTAGCTCCATATTCCCTTCACATTCTAAGCAAAACTCAGTAATTGGAACAATTTGCCTTTATTGCTTCCCTTTTCTTTCCAATTTTCTTTACATATGTCATAGATCCTTCAGGATGGGAAATTAAAGCATTTATTAACTCTAGATTTAAACTTCTTTTCCACATAATGTTATTTGATGCCTATCAAGACATTGCTTTAGTTAATGACATTATTGCATTGATAAAGAATATTAACTCTATGAACTGAACAGACAGTTCTCCAAAGAAGAAATTCAGATGGCCTACAGACCCATGAAAAGATGCTCCACATTGCTAGTCATCAGAGAAATGTAAATTAAAACCACAATGAGATATCACCTCACACCATAAGGATCACCACCATCCAAAAGACAAACAACAACAAAATACTGCTGGTGGGAGTGTTAATTAGTTCAACCATTGTGAAAAGCAGTATGAGATTCCTCAAAAAACTCAAAACAGAAATACCATTTGACCTAGGAATTCCACTCCTAGGAATTTACCCTAAGAATGCAGCAGCCCAGTTGGAAAAAGACATATGCTCCCCTATGTTTATCACAGCACTATTTACAATAGCCAAGAAATGGAAGCAACCTAAGTGTCCATCAGTAGATGAATGGATGAAGAAGATATGGTACATACACACAATGGAATATTATTCAGCCAAAGGAAGAAAACAAATCCTACCATTTGCAACAACATGGATGAAGCTACAAGGTATTATGCTCAGTGAAATAAGCCAGGTGGAGAAAGACAAGTATCAAATGATTTCACTCATCTGTGGAGTATAAGAACAAAGAAAAAATTGAAGGAGCGAAACAGCAGCAGACTCACAGAACCCAAGAATGGACGGACTAACAGTTACCAAAGGGAAAGTGACCGGGGAGGGAGGATGAGTGGGAAGGGAGGGATAAGGGTGGGGGGAAAGAAAAGGGGCATTATTATTAGCATGCATAATGTGGGGAGGGGCACAAGGAGGGCTGTACAACACAGAGAAGACAAGTAGTGATTCTAAAGATCTTACTATGCTGATGGACTGTAATGGAGTTTGTGGGGGGAACTTGGTGATGGGGGGAATCTAGTAAACATAATGTTCCTCATGTAATTATAGGTTAATGATACGAAAATAAAAATAAAAATAAAAATAAAATGATTGAATACATCCACAACAATAAAAAAAAGAGTATTAACTCTTTATCAGAGGTGATGGTAATAATTTCTTAATTGCATATGAGTCAAATTCAATAGATAAATGTCTTGCTTTCCTGCCTGGGAAGTGAAAGAATAAATGACCTTCCCAAATTTGACTTTTAAGTGCAAATGCATGTAAGATCATTAAATATGGCTATACAGATTGGTTGCTGTTCATTTGGTATATTCATTCTTTCAGTGACCAGTGGTCCACATTAAGTAAAGGATATTAGTATATAATGATCTACTAAAAGGATTTTACATATCAATATCAGAAACTAAGAAGAAAGGCACTGTTGCTTTCACTTTTAGAAAAGAGATAATCTATTTCCTCATTTTATTTCTCCTTCTGAGAAATAGAACAGCTGCCTTCATCATACACATTGGCATTTCCACCTTCCCAACCTCTGGGGGAAATAAAAATTATTTTCAAACTTTTAGTTCCATCTGTTTACTTTCTAGTTTACATAAATAGGGAGAAAATGCCTCTAGTTTTTAGCATTCTATTCATCCCAAGATGGTAGTTTTTTCTGTTGCTTGCGTGTTTTTAACTATTTGTTTTGTGTGTGACTACAAGTATTTCCATGTCATTCAGTTGAGTGAGTTTCATCTTAATAATTAAGTCACCTTTATTCCTTCTTCCTGTAAGGGCTCAATCAGCTGGTTGGTCAGTCAGCAGTATTCATTAAATAATACTTACTATGTGGTAGATACTCTACTGGGTTCTAGTTGAGTAAACAGAAAGACACAGTTGTGCAGCTTTGAGGGTGCCAAACTATGGACTGAAGTAGAAAACAGTACATGTGTCCCTTCTTTAAGTAGGCAGGGTAGATAGCAAACATCTTCTTAAAGAGGTAGCATTTAAGCTAAAACTTAAAGAAAAGAATAACCATCTACCATTTAAAGGTTGAAAGAACATGAAGGAAAAGGTAATTCCAAGAAGAGTAGGTTCAAAGACCATGAGAAAAAAAAAAGGAATATTCAAGAAACTCAAAGAATATAGTAATAGCTAGAGCTTGGTATTATTGGGAGAATATGGTACCAACTGAGATTGGAAAAATGGGCTGGGCTCAGATCACATAGGGCTTTTGGGCTGTGACTGAGCATCCCACTTTAAGACAGGGTCTGAGGATATTCAATTAAATGAATCCAAAGTCTTTGAGAAGACTAACTGTTTAAGTACACTGTTTCTGCTTTGGATGGAGAATGGTTTGAAGGGGACAACAGCGGAAGAGGAGAGTCCAGGTAGAAGGATGGCTGTGACCACCCATAAAAACAGAATGGACTCCCACCCAAAATTTGGTTTGGATGTTGACATTGATGATATCACTCAAACACACCAAGAGGGCATGAAAAGCTTTATGACTCACATAATGAGGCTTTCTGGGAGAGCAGTAGAGATCCCAAGCAGGCTTCTCAGTATTATATGTCCTATGATGTTTGTGCAGTATGTTAACTTTAAAAATTAGTAAATTGTGATTTCTGATCCTATCCTAAAGAGATATGTTGCATGTTGTATCTAAATTTGTGTTTGAAATTGGTTATATGGATATGTAAAGGGCACATTCAGTTCCCATTAAACCAGGGAACTATGGTATGATAGCCAAGATATGGGGAGGGCTAGGGGAGGTGTAGTGTGGAGATGAAGAGAAGGAAGGTGTCTGCTTTTAAATGCTGTCTTCAGCACATCATGTACTGGTTACTAAGTTCTGTGTTCATCCAATCAGGAGAAATGAGAAGACAATGTTCGTTAATGTGGTGCCACACACAAATAAGGGAGCAGATGGAATTTTCAATTACAATTTGGAATTAGAAAGTATAATCTCTTATTCACAGAATCTTATAAATCCTTTAAAGAAGTTGAAGGAATACCAGTAGAACCAATTTAGCTAACCTGGCAGGCACTGAGGAGAATACAATGAAAACAATAAATGGTGCTGATTGCAGCCCAGAAAATCAGCAAACCTTAATCTTAGGCCAATAGAAGAATTGAAGAAAGTATTGATGTTTTTATATATGCGTTTCTTTTCTTAAATTGTCAGCAAGCAGCTGTTTTATTATACAGAAAGAAGCCAGATTCCAAATTTGACAAGAAAGTCAGCAAAAATAAAGTTGAGTTGATTTTCATGAATAAGTGTACACAAATCAAATATTCTACATTCTAAAACTAAGGAAGGCTGAAATGTGAAAACAAAGCCTAACTTGGGAAGTTTATCAGCTTATCTTCTGAGGTTTTTAAATAACCTTTCTTTTTCTTTAAATCCTATTTACTTGACTTGATTAAAAAAGGGGTTGTAAAAGGAACAGAAAATGTATACACTGCCAACTTATACTGAGTGAGACCATTCTGAGATTTTCAGTGCTATCAAGTATAGAAAAGTATATTGTTAGTAACTCAGTACAAGTTCTGCCAAGATTAAAATCTCTTCTTATTTCAGAGAGAAATATTATAACATAAATCATGTTTACTGGAATTTAAACAAGACAGTACCTCTCTCTCTGTGTGTATATATATATATATATATATATATATATATATATATATATATATATCTTTAGATGGAAAGATGACTTATCTTTACCTAATTTTCTCATACGTAATGGAAAAAATAGGCCTTGAAATCTACTAAGCTTCATAAAAATGTGTATAAAAATAGGATTTGACTTCCTGAAATTATTATTATTTCAAAATAAAAATTTAAGATATGTATTTAATTTTTAAAACATGAAGGATGTCTCCTCTTTCTGTACACTCTGGAACAATTTAAATGGAAAAAGATTCTGCTTATTATTGGTCTATAAATATTCTATCCTTTCTTGTGTTACTTTTAATGATTTGTATTTCTATAGAGAAATCATGCCATTCAGTTAAAGATTTAAATATAGTCCCACATATTTTTAAGTGGAATGTGAGTGATTCTTTTCTTTTTAGGACAATGGGACATAAATTATTCTCAGACAGTTGAATTCAACCTTCTGAACTTTAGCCATATACGTAATAATATGAAGCATGTAGGAATTGAAGGTAAATAAGTAATGTGAGAGAAAGATATGATAAAATATGTATCTGTACTGATCAATAGAATCTGAATGTATATTAATTTAAATGTGACAGTCACTGAAACATATTCATGTGTGTGTATTCTTTTAAGTAGTTACCAAAGAACTTTTCTATTTAGCATGTGAAAATTGTCTTATAGTTTAATATTTTGCATTCATTTTTTTTTAATGAGAAAGAGAGGAAGAGATTCTCTAGTAGTACATTGATTTAAAAATACAACAACTTTATAATACAATAAGCCAGGGTATCAACAGGAGGAAAAAAGTCTCAAAATAAATAAATAATATTTAGAGTTTCACTAGAAAAGAATCATAGCCCTCTCCAACTATATAGTCTCAGCACAGATTTCAAATATTCCTCTCTGCTAGTCTAAGTGTCCCTTGAGGCCTACTCCTTGCTGACTACAAGGCAATTCTGGTACGGAGTGTGGGGGGATCTTAGTCTGTGCTTGAGTATAAAACAGTATTAAACTTTTAAAAGAAAACAGGAAAACAGTCCCTGACAGGACTTTGTTCTCAATAAAAACTGGTTGAATGAGCAAAAAGATGATTTGATAGATATAACAAACCATATGATTATGAATAATAATATTTCTATTATCATAAATTATGAAGTTAATTTTGGAATGTAAGTTTAAACAAGTCTACTGAAAAGGAAATTTGCTTACTGAACTCTTTTGAAATAAAAAAATGAAAACACAATCTATTTATTGGAGGGTCAAATACATTTTGAGCAGTGAAATATAAAGTGATTTATACAATAGTTCACACAATGCATCTATCACTATAAAAATCTTTAGCCTAGTATGGGACATCATGCAAGCTAGCTTTCTTTTTTAATTTCATTTCATTTCATTTCATTTCATTTCATTTATTTATTTATTTATTAAGGTATATTGATACACAATCTTATGAAGGTTTCACAAGAAAAACTATATGGTTACTACATTTACCCTTATTACTGAGTCCCCACCATACCCCATTGCAGTCACTGTCCATCAGTGTAATAAGATGCCACAGAGTCCCTACTTGTCTTTTCTGTGCTATACTATCTTCCCAGTGACCCACACACACACCATGTACACTAATCATGATATCCCTCAAACACCTTCTCCTTCCCTCCCCACCTGCCTTCCCTTACCTCTCCCTTTTGGTAACCACTAGTCCCTTCTTGGAGTCTGTGAGTCTGCTGCTGTTTTGTTCCTTCAGTTTTGCTTCATTGTTATACTCCACAAATGAGGGAAATCATTTGGCACTTGTCTTTCACTGCCTGGTTTATTTCACTGAGCATAACACCCTCCAGCTCCATCCATGTTGTTGCAAAAGGTAGGATCTGTCTTCTTCTTAAGGTTGAATAATATTCCAGTGTGTATATGTACCACATCTTCTTTATCCATTCATCTACTGATGGACACTTAGGTTGCTTCCATATCTTGGCTATTGTAAGTAGTGCTGCAAGAAATACAGGGGCAATGTCTTTTTGAATCTGAGAAGTTGTTTTCTTTGAGTAAATTCCTAAGATTGGAATTCCCAGGTCAAACAGTATTTCTATTTTTAGTTGTATAAATACCCATATTGCTTTCCACAATGGCTGAACTACTTTATATTCACACCAGCAGTATAAGAGGGTTTCCTTTTCTCCTCATCCTTGCCAGCATATGTTGTTCTTAGACTTTTCGAAGGTGGACATTCTAACTGGTGTGAGGTGATATCTCCTTGTGGTTTTAATTTGCATTTCCCTGATAATTAGCGATGTGGAGTATCTTTTCATGTGCCTGTTGGCCATCTGAATTTCTTCTAGGGAGAATTGTCTGTTCATGTACTCCACCCATTTTTTAATAGGGTTATTTGCTTTTTGGGTGTTGAGGCACATCAGTTCTTTATATACTTTGGATATTAATCCCTTGTCAGATATGTCATTTACAAATATATTCTCCCATAATGTAGGATGCCTTTTTGTTTTGTTGGTGATGTCCTTTGCCATACAAAAACTTTTTAGTTCGATGTAGTCCCATGAGTTCATTTTTGCTTTTGTTTCCCTTACTCAAGGAGATGGGTTCAGGAAGAAGTTGCTCATGCTTATATTCTGGAGATGTTTGCCTATGTTGTCTTCTAAGAGTTTTATGGTTTCATGACATACATTCAAGTCTTTAACCCATTTTGAGTTTACTTTTCTGTATGGGGTTAAACAACAATCCAGTTTCATTGTCTTGCATGAAGCTGTCCAGTTTTGCCAACACCAGCTGTTGAAGAGGCTGTCACTTCCCCATTGTATATCCATGGCTCCTTTATCACATATTAGTTGACCATGTATGCTTGGGTTTATATCTGGACTCTCAGGTCTGTTCCATTGGTCTATTGCTCTGTTCTTGTGCCAGTACCAAATTGTCATGAATAATGTGGCTTTGTAGTAGAGCTTGAAGTTGGGGACCATAATCCCCCCTGTTTTATCCTTCCTTCTCAGGATTGCTTTGGCTATTTGGGGGTCTTTTGTGGTTCCACATGAATTTTAGAACTATTTGCTCTAGTTCATTGAAGAATGCTGGGTTGGTATTTTGATAGGGATTGCATTGAATCTGTAGATTACTTTTGGCAGGATGGCCATTTTCACAATATTAATTCTTCCTATCCATGAGCACAGGATGTGTTTCCATTTATTAGTATCTTCTTTAATTTCTTTCATGAGTGTTTTGTAGTTTTCAGGGTATAGATCTTTCACATCCTTCATTAGGTTTATTACTAGGTGTTTTATTCTTTTTGATGCAATTGTGAATGGAATTGTTTTCCTGATTTGATTTCTCTTTCTGCTAGTTCATCATTAGTGTATAGGAATGAAAGAGATTTCTGTGTATTAATTTTGTATCCTGCAACTTTGCTAAATTCAGATATTAGATCTAGTAGTTTTGGAGTGGATTTTTAGGGTTTTTAAGTACCATATCATGTCATCTGCAAACAGTGACAGTTTAACTTCTTATTTACCAATCTAGATGACTTTTATTTCTTTATGTTTTCTGATTGCCATGGTGAAGACCACCAGAAGTATGTTGAGTAAAAGTGGGGAGAGTGGGCATCCCTGTCTTGTTCTGATCTTCAAGGAAAAGCTTTCAGCTTCTCACTGTTAAGACAATGTTGGCTGTGGGTTTGTCATATATGGACTTTATTATGTTGATATACTTGCCCTCTATTCCAATTTTGTTGAGAGTTTTTATCAAGAATGGGTGTTGAATTTTGTCAAATTTTTTTTCAAGAATGGGTGTTGAATTTTGTCAAATTTTTTTTCAGCATCTATGGAGATGATCATGTGGTTATTGTCTTTCTTTTTGTTGATGTGGTGGATGATGTTAATGGATCTTCAAATGTTGTACTATCCTTGCATCCCTGGGATGAATCCCATTTGATCATAATGGATGATCTTTTTGGTGTATGTTTGAATTTGGTTTGCTAATATTTTGTTGAGTATTTTTGCATGTTTGTTCATCAGGGATATTGGTCTGTAATTTTCTTTTTCTGTGGTATATCTTTGTCTGGTTTTGGTATTAAAGTGATGCTGGCCTCATAGAATGATTCTGGAAGTACTCCCTCTTCTTCTACATTTTTTAAAACTTTAAGGATGGTGGGTATTAGGTCATCACTAAATGTTTGATAAAAATCAGCAGTGAAGCCATCTGGTAGAGGAGTTTTGTTCTTAGGTTGTTTTTGATTACCAATTTAATTTTGTTGCTGGTAACTGGTCTGTTTAGATTTTCTCTTTCTTTCTGGGTCAGTCTTGGAAGTTTGTATTTTTCAAGAAAATTGTCCAGGCTATCAAGTTTGTTAGCATATAATTTTTCATAGTATTCTCTAATATTTCTTTGTATTTCTGTGGTGTCCTTTCTCATTTATGATTCTGTTTATGTGTGTAGCCTCTCCTTTTTTCTTGATAAGTCTGCCTAGGTATTTATATACTTGGTTTATTTTCTCAAAGATCCAGCTCCTGCTTTCATTGATTCTTTCTATTGTTTTACCTTCTCGATTTTATTTATTTATGCTCTAATCTTTGTTATCTCCCTTCTTCTAACGACTTTGGGCCTCATTTGTTCTTCTTTTTCAAGCTTCGCTAATTGTGAATTTAGCCTGTTCATATGGGATTGTTCTTCTTTCCTAAGGTGGGCCTGTATTGCAATATACTTCCCTCTTAGCAGGGCCTTCTCTGCATCCCACAGATTTTTGTGCTGTTGAATTATTGTTATCATTTGTCTCTATATATTGCTTGATCTCTGTTTTTATTTGGTCATTGATCCATTGATTATTTAGGAGAATGTTGTTAAGCCTCCAGGTGTTTGTGGGCTTTTTCATTGCCTTTGTGTAATTTATTTCTAGTTTCATACTTTTGTGGTCTGAGACACTGATGGGCACAATTTCAATCTTTTTGAATTTATTGAGGCTCTTTTTGTGGCCTAGTATATGATCTATTCTTGAAAATGTTCCATGTGCACTTGAGAAGAATGTGTATCCTGCTGCTTTTGGGTAAAGTGTTCAATAGATGTCCATTAGTTCCATTTGTTCTAATACATAGTTCAGTGCCTCTGTCTCTTATTTTCTGTCTGGTTGATCTGTCTTTTGGAGTGAGTAGTGTGTTGAAGTCTCCTAAAATGAATGCATTGCATTCTATTTCCTCCTTTACTTCTGTTGGTATTTGTTTCACATATGCTGGTGCTCCTATGTTGTGTGCATATATGTTTATAATGGTTATATCTTCTTGTTGGACTGACCGCTTTATCATTATGTAATGTACTTCTTTTTCTCTTGTTACTTTATTGGTTTTGAAGTCTATTTTGTCTGATACAAGTACTGCAACATCTGCTTTTTTCTCCCTATTAGTTGCATGAAATATCTTTTTCCATCCCTTCACTTTTAGTCTGTGTATGTCTGGTTTTGAAGTGAGTCTCTTGTAGGTACATATAGATGGGCATTGTATGTTTATTCATTCAGTGACTATGTCTATTAATTGGTGCATTCTGACCATTTACTTTTAGGGTGATTATCGATAGGTATGTACTTATTGCCACTGCAGGCTTTAGATTCCTGCATGCCAAAGGTTCAAGGGTATTTCCCTTACTATCTGTCTATTTTATCTCACTTAGTATGCTATTAAAAACACAATCTAATGACTCTTTTTTTCCCCTCCTTTTTCTGCCTCCTTCATTCTTTATAAATTAGGTATCATATTTTGTACTCTGTCTATCCTTTGATTGACTTTGGGGGTAGTTGCTTTGGCTTTTCATTTGCTTAGTATTTAATTGTTCTACATACTTTACTGTGTTTTATTTCCTCTGGTGACAGCTATGTAGCCTTAGGAACACTTCTATCTATAACAGTCCCTCCAAAATGCACTATAGATATGGTACATGGGAGGCAAATTCTCTCAGCTTTTGCTTATATGGAAATTGTTTAATCCCTCCTTCAAATTCAAATGATAATCTTGCTGGGTAGAGTATTCTTGGTTCAACACCTCTCTGTTTCATTGCATTTAACATGTCATGCCACTCCCTTCTGGCCTGTAAGGTTTCTGTTGAGAAGTCTGATGATAGACTGATGGGTTTTCCTTTGTATGTGATCTTTTTCCTCTCTCTAGCTGCTTTTAAAAGTCTATTCTTATCCTTGATCTTTGCCTTTTTAATTATTATATGTCTTGGTGTTGTCTTCCTTGGGTCCATTGTGTTGGAAAATCTGTGCACATTCATGGCCTCAGAGAGTATTTGTTTCCCCAGACTGGTGAAGTTTTCAGCAATTACCTCCTCAAAGACTTTCTCTTTTTCTCTCTTCCTCTTCTTCTGGTACCCCTTTAATGTGAATATTGTTCCATTTGGATTGGTCACAGTTCTCTCAATATTCTTCCATTCCTAGAGATCCTTTATTCTCTCTGTGCCTCAGCTTCTCTGTATTCCTGGTCTTTAATTTCTATTCCATTTACTGTCTCCTCTACTTCATCTAATTTGCTTTTAAATCCTTCCATTCTATGTTTTATTTCAGATACTGTATTCTTCAATGTTAGTTTCTCATTCTAAAATTCCTCCCTGAGTTCTTAAATATTTTTCTGTACCTCCACGACCATGTTTATCATTATTATTTTGCAATCTCTTTCAGTAAGATTGATGAATTCAGATTCACTTGGCCCTGTTTCTGATGGTTGCAGTATTTTGGTTTAAACCAGGTTTCTTTGACATTTCATATTTGTTTGAGAGAAAAAACTGCTATTACAATTACATTTTTTTTGAAAATTTTGCAATCATTGTGGGTGTAGTCACAAATATATACCTCCTTTTCTGTAAGTTTTTTTTAATGTGTGATTTAGCTTATTTTTGGGTGCAAGTAAGAAGCTCTACTCTCTAGAGCTACTCTACCCCTGCAGTGATGGTGGGGTCACAAGTGAGTGGCTCTGGTGCCTGCAGTGTAGAAAGAGCTGTTTCCTGCTATCCAGCTGCTGTGCCTGTCTCCACTGTCAGAACCAGTGGGCTGATCACACAGGTGTAAACCTCTATGCTTTGGGTTAATAGCTGCCATAGGCAGGGTCTCCCTCTGGCTGACCTGATGTCAGGGCAGGGACTACTGGTTTGTGACCTGGTGCTGGCAGGCCAGGAGCAAGGCACAGTCGGCTTCATATCAGGGTGGGGGGCCTCAGGGCTGCATAGCCAGCCAGAGAGATGGGTTACTTGAAGCTCCTGAAATTTCCCTATATGCTGGGTAGAGTGCATCTGGACAATTTTACCCACCTATCCTTTATCCTGGGCAGCAATCTCTGTGCAATCCTACCCACTTTAGCAGCCCTCTCATTGTTAGGAAGTCTCTCAGACTGCCCACCTTTCTTTTGTCCCAGAACAGCTGGATGTGAATCCCTGTTTTCCACAAGGAGCTGGAATCTCAGTCTCTCTAGGTATTCTGCCTGTCTTAGCTTTCCAACCCTACACATCTCCAGAGCACCATGTAATGTAGTTTAGTGCTCCCAGAGCAGATCTCCAGGGCTGGGTTGTCAGTAGTCCTTGGCTTCCACCCCCTCTGTCATCCATTCTCTTCCTCCAACAGGTGAGCTAGGGTGGGGGAAGGACTTGGGTCCTGCTGGATCACTGCTTTGGTACGTTACCCTGTTCCATGAGGTCTGCTCTTTTCTCCAGGTGTATGCAGTCTGGTGCAGCCTTCTTTCCTGTTGCTCTTTTAGGATTAGTTGTGTTAACTGTATTTTCATATTATACATTGTTTTGGGAGGAGGTCTCTATATCACCTCTCATGCTGCTATTTTTTTCCATGCTAGCTTTCTATTTAAATTTGTGTGAAAATTGAAGTTGTTAACCATATTGTCCATGGGTGCATGATTTACTAATTTGAAATGTAGGATTTGTTTCAAATTAGATCAGAGAACGATGATAGAATCGTGTATGTTTATAGTGTGGCACACTTATTACCAAATGTTTTCATATTCCTAAGTGTAGGGAAAACACAAATTTTATGGCCAGGATTTTCACCTGATTCTAATATTGCCCATAGGATATGTGTGATAAGGTAATAGCCTGCTGCCCAAATGCCAAAGTCTGCTTGCATATTCATTGGCAGTAAGCTCTTCATGGCAGATATTGCTCTAAGAAGAGCTCCTCCTAGAGCTAACTATCAGTCATGGAAGTATCAGGAGTGGAGAGGAAGCAAACAAGTGACTGGAAATAATTGGTCACTGTTCCCACCAGTCGCCATAGAGATGCACCCATAGAGTAATACTCAGTGTCAGGAGAGAATCCAAAAGCAGAAGTAGCAGAGCCCCATGCTAGTAGGGGAAAAGGGAGCGTGGAGAAGAGGGAAGCAGGAGGGAGTGGAGACAGGAGCCACGAGTGAAGGCTGTGACTGGGGCAGAGCCTGGAGCTCCAGTCAGAGGCAGAAATGGGCTTGCTGCTTGTAGACAGCCAGATGACTGCTGATAAATGCTTGGTATGAGCCCCTTTTTACTCTCAATGTTCTGTTATCATTATTCGGTTCCATCAAATTCATAGTGAACTTGCCTGGAGGTGGGGAACCCCCTCTCCCTGAGCAACACACTGTAATGATGAAAAGCCCTACTGCCTGTACAGGAAAACCTGAGACTCCTCAGACTTTAAAAAATTGGATGTGGGTTCAAAAAATAACATGAAGGAAACAAGCAAAGACTCCCTGACTCTATTATTTTAGGCCTTTAAATCAATACTCAATTGTATTGATAGAAGTACTGTTCATCAGAAATTTAAACTGATTATTATTTATGTAGGTGACTAAGAAAAACCTGCTATTACAATTATATTTTTGTTTTGAGAATTTTACAATCATTGTGGGTATAGTCACAAATATATACCTCCATTTCTGTAAGTTTTTTTAAATGTGTGATTTAGCTTATTTCTGGGTGCAAGTAAGAAATGAGATTCTACTTTTAAAACTACATTTCAGCTTGAATTGAACCCCTGATGTTTATGGGAATAGTCTGGGCATTTTGGCAACAGGCAAATTTATTTTGTGATACTTTAAATTGTCAGTATGAGAAATTGGATATGCAAATAGGATAAATTGAAGAGGTAGGGAGTGTTTGGTTAAGCATGATTGAAGTTTGTTCCTATTTTACAGAATGACTTTGAAAATCATTTGCTCAATATTTATTAACATATTTTGTCCTAAGCAAAATTAAATGATATGAGACACTATATTAAATATAAGGAATATAGTCAATAATATTGCAAGAACTTTGTATGGTGACAGATGGCAACTACACTTACTGTGGTGAGCATTTTGTTATGTATATAATTATCAAATCACTATGTTGTACTCCTAAAACTAGCACAATATTAAAAATCAACTATACTTCAATAAAAAAATTAAAAATATGTATGGTAAAAATAGTAAAATCAAATAAAAATTGTAACAATAAAAACATATCTAGGGCTCTTCTTCTGGTGGAAGCAGTATGTTCTAATGATTACAGTGCAGATCCTTAAGCCATGCTAATTCAGTTTGAATCCTTATTCTGCTACTTGACAGCTGTGTGTTTTGTACAGGTTACTTCACCTTACTGTTTTTAGGTTCCTCAACTATGATGCAGGGGTAATTATATACCTACCTCACTGATGTGATGTGAAGACTGAATGAATGAAGAAAACCTGGTCTATTCATAGTGTACTCAGCAGACTAGTGCTGGTCTGCAAACTGTTCCAGTTTCTGATCATCTAAGAACAGAAATTTAGAGTAAGCAATGGATATCTTACAGCAATTTTACAGAGTAGTTTTCTTGCTATTGAGTCTAATAAAAATGTTAAAATTAGCTTGTATTTTTCCTTTTTTTCATTTTCATGTAATTCATTTTTTGAATTTTATAAAAGTGTTAGTTTATTATGTATTCCACATTAACAGTAGTAAAAAAAATTTTAAATGCTTCAATTAAAATAGCTTTAAAGGTTCCTATTACTAGAGATGGGTCATTGGTCTCACTTCAAGAAAAAGTTCAAGAGCAGAAGCAAAATAGTGGTTGAGCATTAAGAGTTTATTTGGAAAACAAGAATGTAGAGAAAGGTTATAGTACATGCCTGAGAGTGGGGCACAGGCAGACCCAGTGGTAGTTGCTCTGAGGAAACAGTAGGGAGCCTTTTTTTATATAAGGAGATGAATATTCACAAAGTGGGGTTAGGTTTCAAAGGGAACTGGATGGAGTTTTTTCAGAGTTTGAACTTGCTCCACTTTCATAAAGGTGGAGGGATTTTGGGCTACATTTGGATTTCTTTAGAACTGTCATGCTGTGGGGAAGTATGATTTTTACTATGTTAATGAGGGTATATTTTGTGTTGAGGTTTAGGTCACCTTCTCCATGTTGGAAACAGCTGTTTTGGCCAGTCTGTTACCTCTATTCTCACTCCCCTCATGGGGCAAGGACAGCTTACATAGAATGTGTAGCACATAAGCAAGCAACAGCTAAAGCCCCCTCTCCCTCTCTGCTTTTGTCTGGCTTTCTCTACCTACTCTAACAGTCCTGATATAAAAATATTAGAAAATCACTTTCATATAATAAGTACTCAATAATAATGCTAATAAACTAAAGCAATAAAAGTCACCTAAGTTACTAAAACCTTTCTCGTAAGTTAACAAGACCGACAGTAGGTGGTATCCTCATATGATCATCCACCATCCCAGGGAATGTGATTGTCCATTAGCCCCACAAAATCAAGGTTAACTAGCTCTACTCAACTACTCTTCAGCTTTCAAATAATTTTCAGTCACTATTCCTTGGTCACATTTTTATGAATTCCTGATATTAACTAGCTCTTGAAATAAAGGGTGCAAATTGTCCCAGTGATTACTCAGCACTTTTATTTTGGAGATAATGACTTATAGAAACTTTAATTTCTGTTGTAGACCTCATCACATTCTTCTTATTATGGCTCTTATATGTATTTTTCAATCAAAGTATCTTTGATATATAATTTTATGAAGGTTCTGCATGAACAACACTGTGGTTTCAACATTCACCCATATTATCAAGTGCTCACCTCCCTCTCCCTTTGTAGTCACTGTCTGTCAGTGTATTACGATGCTATAGAGTCATTACTAGTCTTCTCTGTGCTGTGCTGCCTTGCCCCTGACCTACCAATATTGTGATTGCCAATTATAGTGCCCCTTAATCCCTTTCTCCCTCCCTCCCCAACCCCTTCTTTGGAAACCTCTAGACTCTTCTTAGACTGTGTGAGTATGCTGCTGTTTTGTTCCTTCAGTTTCACTTTCTGGTTATACTCCACAAATTAGGAAAATAATTTGGTACTCGTTCTTCTCTGGCTGCCTTATTTCACTGAGCATGATATCCTCTAGATCCACCCATGCTGTTGCAAATGGTAGGATTTGTTTTCTTCTTATGACTGAGTAATATTCTACTGTGTATATCTACCACATCTTCTTTATCCATTCATCCATTGATGGACAAAGGTTCCTTTTATATCTTGGATATTGTAAATAGTGCTGCAATAAACATGGGGGTGTATATGTCTTTTCAAATTAGGGATCTTTCTTTCTTCAGGTAAATTCCTAGGAGTGAAGTTAATGGGTCAAATGTTATTTCTATTTTCAGTTTTTTGAGGAACCTCCATACTGTTTTCCACAATGGTTGAACTAATTTACATTCTCACCAGCAGTGTAGGAGGGTTCCCCTTTCTCTACATCCTTGCCAGCATTTGTTTTTTCTTGTCTGTTGGATATTGGCCATCCCAATTGGTGTGCAGTTATATTTCATTGTGGTTTTAATTTGCATTTCCATGATGATTAGTGATGTAGACCATCTTTTCATGTACCTTTTGGCCATCTGAACATCTTTGGAGAAGTGTCTGTTTATATCCTTTGCCATTTTTTAATCAGCTTATTTGTTTTTTGGTTGTTGAGGTGTGTGAGCTCTATATATAATGGATGTTAACCCCTTATCAGACAAGTCATTTACAAATATATTCTCCAGTAATGTAGGATGCCTTTTTCTTCTACTGATGCTATCCTTTGCTATACAGAAGCTTTTTAGCTTGATGTACTCCCATTTGTTCATTTCTGATTTTGTTTACTTGCTTGAGGAGATGTGTTCAGGAAAAAGTGGCTCATGTTTATATTCAACTTAATTTTTGCCTATGTTTTCTTCTTTGAGTTTTATGGTTTCATGACTTAGATTCAGGTCTTTGATTTATTTGGAATTTACTTTAGTTCATGGAGTTAGACAATAACCCAGTTTCATTCCCTTACATGTAGCTCTCCAGTTCTGCCAACACCACTTGTTAAAGAGGCGGTCATTTCCCCATTGTATATCTATGACTCTTTTATCATATACTAATTGGCCATATATGTGTGGGTTTATATCTGGTCTCTCTATTCTCTTCCATTGACCTATGGGTCTGCTCTTGTGCCAGTACCAAATTGTTTTGATTACTGTGGCTTTGTAGTAGAGTTTGAAGTTAGGGAGCATAATCCCACCAGCTTTGTCTTTCCTTCTAAGGATTGCTTTGGCTACACAGGGACTTTTGTGGTTCTATGTGAATTTTAGAACTATTTCTAGGTCGTTGGTACTTTGGGATTGCATTGAATCTGTAGATTGCTTTAGGCAGGATGGCCATTTTGACAATATTGATTCCCCTATCCATGGCATGGGATATATTTACATTTATTGGTGTCTTCTTTATTTTCTCTTATGAGTGTCTTGTAGTTTTCAGGGTATAGGTCTTTCACCTTTTTGGTTAGGTGTATTCCTAAATATTTTATCCTTTTAGATGCAATTGTAAATGGAATTGTTTCCTCATTTCTCTTTCTGCTAGTTCACCATTATTATATAGTAATACAACAAATTTCTGTGTATTAATTTTGTGCCCTGCAACTTTGCTGAATTCAGGTATTAGTTTTAGCAGTTTTGGGGTGGATTCTTTGTGTTTTTTTATGTACAGTGTCATGTTATCTGCAAACAATGACAGTTTAGCATTTTCCTTACCAATCTGGATGGCTTTATTTCTTTGTGTTGTCTGATTGCTGTGGCTTGGACCTCCAGTACTATGTTGAATAAAAGTGGTGAGAGTGGACATCCTTGTCTTGTTCCCAATCTTAGAAGAAAAGCTTTAAGCTTTTCACTGTTAGGTATGATGTTGGCTGTGGATTTGTGTACGGCCTTTATTATGTTGAGGTACTTACCCTGTATCCCTATTTTGTTGAGTTTTTATCATTAATGGATGTTGAATTTTGTCAAATGCTTTTACAGCATTTATTGAGAGGAACATGTGATTTTTGTCCTTTTTGTTGATGTGTATGATATTGATGGATTTTCAAATATTGTGCCATCCTTGCATCCCTGGAATAAATCCCACTAGATCATGATGGATAATCTTTTTGATGTATTTTTTAATTCAGTTTGCTAACATTTTGTTGAGTATTTTTGCATCTATGTTCATCTGGGATATTGGTCTGTAATTTTCTTTTTTTGTGCTGTCTTGTCTGGTTTTGGTATTAGAATGATGCTAGCTCCATAGAATGAGTTTGGATGTATTCCCTCCTCTTCTACTTTTTGGAAAACTTTAAGGAGGATGGGTGTTAGGTCATCACTAAATGTTTGATAAAATTCAGCAGTGAAGCAATCTGGTCCAGGAATTTTGTTCTTGGATGCTTTTTTTTTTTTGGTAATTATTTTTTATTGAAGGGTAGTTGACACACAGTATTACATTAGTTTCAGGTGTAAAACACAGTGATTGAACATTTATATACATGATAATTCTAGGTACCAGCTATCACCATACAAGTTGTTACAATATTTTGACTATATTCCTTATGCTATACATTACATCCCGGTTACTTATTTATTTTACAATTGGAAGTGTGTACTTTTTTTTTTTGTAAGGGCATCTCTCCTATTTATTGATCAAATGGTTGTAAACAACAATAAAATTCTGTATAGGGGAGTCAATGCTCAATGTATAATCATTAATCCACCCCAAGCCTAATTTTCATCAGTCTCCAAACTTCTGAAGCATAACGAACAAGTTCTTACATGGAGAACAAATTCTTACATAGTGAATGAGTTACATGGTGAATAGTACAAGGGCAGTCATCACAGAAAGTTTCGGTTTTGATCATGCATTATGAACTATAAACAGTCTGTTCAAATACGAATATTTGTTTGATTTTTATACTTGATTTATATGTAGATACCACATTTCTCTCTTTATTATTATTATTTTTAATAAAATGCTGAAGTGGTAGGTAGATACAAGATAAAGGTAGAAAACATAGTTTAGCGTTGTAAGAGAGCAAATGTAGATGATCAGGTGTGTGCCTGTAGACTATGTGTTAATCCAAGCTAGACAAGGGCAATAAAACATCCACAGATGCAGCAGATTTCTCTCAGAATGGAGGAGGGGGGTTCTAAGCCTCACCTCTGTTGATCCCCACTTTCTCACCTGATAGCCCCCCTGCGACTGTGCCTGTCTTAGGTTGTTCCTCCCTTGAGGAATCTTACCCGTCTCTGGCTAACCAGTCATCTTCCGGGACCATACAGGGAAATGTAAAGTTGGTAAGTGAGAGAGAAGCCTTATTGTTTGAAAAGGTTAGTGTTTCACTTCTTTGCATATTTATGCCCTGTGGCTTCTATGCACAGCATTTGTCTTGAGGTATCTTTACCACTTGGAAGAAATGTAATACACGGTAAATTCAATATGAGGCATGAATTCTATTTAGGGGTTGTAATTAGGAAGGAAGAAGAAAAGCTATAGAAGTAGCAGGCGGAAGAAAACATGGGAAGATTGATTATTTCTTTGACATATCTTCTTGTAGAGTAACTTCAGCATGTATAGGTTTTAAACTACTAATTAAATTGCGCACACATGTTAACATAATAGGAATACAGTTACATAACCAAAGCATACCTATAATTACCAGCCATCTCCAGTGAAACCATGAAAACCAGTTAGGCACCTTAGGCATTTGTGAAAACTTATCTATGATATGGTGGATATTGTCCAACTGAACTTGAACAGTCTGAGAGAAATCAGACAAATTAAAACAGCCCATTCCTGGGGACTGTTCACATCCCACATGTTCTTTTAACAGTAAATAGTCTGTAGTTGTAAGATTTTGGAGCGCTACAATTGGCACTTTTCCTAATTCTTGGTTGAGTTCCAACAGTATAGATCCAGTCAAATTTGTTGTTTTACTGTATGCACATGCCAGCTTAGATATCTCCTTCTTCATTCCCTTGGCAAGTCCAGCAACCTGTGGGATGAGTGCATCTACACCTGTAGCAGCGTGTGGATCTTTGTTGGGGTTTTTTAATGATCATCTTCTGGCATGAGTCTTCCAGAGTGTGCTGATGTTGGAAGTTCTTTTTCATATTGTATCTTAGTTCGTTTATGGGGTAGCCAAATTAGGCTTTAATCCTCTGTATAAGAACAAACAAACCCTTTGCCTACACTTTTATATGCCCTTTATACCATTGTGTAGAACTAATTGGAGGTCACCACAAAGGAACTGCTTTTTTCTTTTTTTTGTTATCATTAATCTACACTTACATGATCAATATTATGTTTACTAGGCTCTCTCCTATACCAGGGCCCCTTATAAACCCCTTTACAGTCACTGTCCATCAGCATAGCAAAGTGTTGTAGAGTCACTACTTGTCTTCTCTGTGTTGCACAGCCCTCCCCTTTCTCCCTCCCACCCATGCATGCTAATCTTAATACCCCCCTTCTTCTTCCCCCCACTTATCCCTCCCTACCCACCCATCCTCCACAGTCCCTTTCCCTTTGGTACCTGTTAGACCAATCTTGAGTTCTGTGATTCGGCTGCTGTTTTGTTCCCTCAGTTTTTCCTTTGTTCTTATACTCCACAGATGAGTGAAATCATTTGGTATTTCTCTTTCTCTGCTTGGCTTATTTCACTGAGCATAATACCCTCCAGCTCCATCCATGTTGCTGAAAATGGTAGGATTTGCCCTATTCTTATGGTTGAGTAGTATTCCATTGTGTATATGTACCACATCTTCTTTATTCATTCATCTACTGATGGATATTTAGGTTGCTTCCAATTCTTGGCTATTCTAAATAGTGCTGCAATAAACATAGGGGTGCATCTGTCTTTCTCAGACTTGATTGCTGTGTTCTTAGGGTAAACTCCTAGGAGTGGAATTCCTGGGTCAAATGGTAAGTCTGTTTTGAGCATTTTGATGTACCTCCATACTGCTTTCCACAATGGTTGAACTAATTTACATTCCCACCAGCAGTGTAGGAGGGTGCCCCTTTCTCCACAGCCTCGCCAACATTTGTTGTTGTTTGTCTTTTGGATGGCAGCCATCCTTACTGGTGTGAAGTGATACCTCATTGTAGTTTTTATTTGCATTTCTCTGATAATTAGCAATGTGGAGCATCTTTTCATGTGTCTGTTGGCCGTCTGTATTTCTTTTTTAGAGAACTGTCTGTTCAGTTCCTCTGCCCATTTTTTAATCGCGTTATTTGTTTTTTGTTTGTTGAAGCACATGAGCTCTTTATATATCCTGGATGTCAAGCCTTTATCGGATCTGTCATTTTCAAATATATTCTCCCATACTGTAGGGTTCCTTTTTGTTCTATTGATGGTGTCTTTTGCTGTGCAGAAGCTTTTCAGCTTAATACAGTCCCACTTGTTCATTTTTGCTGTTGTTTTCCTTGCCCATGGAGATATGTTCAAGAAGAGGTCACTCATGTTTATGTCTAAGAGGTTTTTTCCTATGTTTTTTTCCAAGAGTTTAATGGTTTCATGACTTACATTCAGGTCTTTGATCCATTTTGAGTTTACCTTTGTATATGGGGTTAGACAATGGTCCAGTTTCATTCTCCTACATGTAGCTGTCCACTTTTGCCAGCACCATCTGTTGAAGAGACTGTCATTTTGCCATTGTATGTCCATGGCTCCTTTATCAAATATTAATTGACCATATATGTCAGGGTTAATGTCTGGATTCTCCAGTTTGTTCCATTGGTCTGTGGCTCTGTTCTTGTGCCAGTACCAAATTGTCTTGATTACTTTGGCTTTATAGTAGAGCTTGAAGTTGGGGAGTGAGATCCCCCTACTTTATTATTCTTTCTCAGGATTGCTTTGGCTATTCGGGGTCTTTGGTGTTTCCATATGAATTTTTGAATTATTTGTTCCAGTTCATTGAAGAATGTTGCTTGTAGTTTGATAGGGATTGCATCAAATCTGTATATTGCTTTGGGCATGATGGCCATTTTGACGGTATTAATTCTTCCTAGCAACGAGCATGGGATGAGTTTCCATCTGTTAGTGTCCCCTTTAATTTCTCTTAAGAGTGACTTGTAGTTTTCAGAGTATAAGTCTTTCACTTCTTTGGTTAGGTTTATTCCTAGGTATTTTATTTTTTTTGATGTAATTGTGAATGGAGTTGTTTTCCTGATTTCTCTTTCTGTTGGTTCATTGTTAGTGTACAGGAAAGCCACAGATTTCTATGTGTTGATTTTGTATCCTGCAACTTTACTGTATTCTGATATCAGTTCTAGTAGTTTTGGGGGAAGTCTTTAGGGATTTTATGTATAGTATCATGTCATCTGCAAATAGTGACAGTTTAACTTCTTCTTTACCAATCTGGAGTCCTTGTATTTCTTTGTTTTGTCTTATTGCCATGGCTAGACCTCCAGTACTATGTTAAATAACAGAGGGGAAAGTGGGCATCCCTGTCTAGTTCCCAATCTCTGAGGAAAAACTTTCAGCTTCTCGCTGTTCTATATAATATTAGCTGTGGGTTTATCATAGATGGCCTTTATTATGTTGAGGTACTTGCCCTCTATTCCCATTTTGCTGAGAGTTTTTATCATGAATGGATGTTGAATTTGGTCAAATGCTTTTTCAGCATCTATGGAGATAATCATGTGGTTTTTGTCTTTCTTTTTGTTGATGTGGTGGATGATGTTGATGGACTTTCAAATGTTGAACCATGCTTGCATCCCTGGGATGAATCCCACTTGGTCATGGTGTACAATTCTTTTGATGTATTTTAGAATTCAGTTTGCTAATATTTTGTTGAGTATTTTTGCATCTACGTTCATCAGGGATATTGGTCTGTCGTTTTCTTTTTTAGTGGGGTCTTTGCCTGATTTTGGTATTATGGTGTTGTTAGCTTTATAGAATGAGTTTGGGAGTATCCCCTCCTCTTCTATTTTTGGAAAACTTTAAGGAGAATGGGTATTATGTCTTCCTTGTATGTCTGATAAAATTCTGAGGTGAATCCATCTGGCCCGGGGGTTTTGCTGTTTGGTAGTTTTTTGATTACTGATGCAATTTCGTTGCTGGTAATTGGTCTGTTTAGATTTTCTGTTTCTTTCTGGGTCAGTCTTGGAAGGTTGTATTTTTCTAGGAAGTTGTCCA